>NC_135398.1:2332829-2357829 GCF_051989625.1 Stigmatopora argus
GTCATACAAACATCATTAAAAAAATGGGAGGTGGAAAAAGAAAAAGCTTTTAAAAAACTCACGATTTATGAATGTTGTAGAAAGTAAGAAAATTCAAGTCAACTTTTAGTTTGAAATGGACGGGATGGTAAAATAAAGTGAGACGAGGACGAATGTAAATGACTAAGTGTTAAACAGTTTGAAGAGTGGAAATATAAAAAGGATAATTTATCTTTTATACTGAAGTAGGCTAAATACGAATGGGTGAAAATGGATGAGATTTCAATTGATAAATAAATATATTAATAAATAAACTACTAGAACAACAGGCAACAAAAATGAAAAGGGGATGTTTGAAGTCAAATGGTAAAACGAAAGCAAACTTAAAGTGCAGTTTGCAGTAAATGTGAGAAAAAGATTTCCTTGTAAAATATTTGTAAATGGGAGCGGGGTGTGCAATTAGCGGAGAAAATAACAATCCAATAAATGAAAACCATTAACCAATGAAAAAAAAAAAGACTAAAGTTTACGGCAAAGGTTATCAGTAGGTTGCAGGAACAATGACAAGTGGTTCCTACAGGTAGCGCAAGAGGCACACAGGTAGAGAGACAGAAAAAAAAGAACTTTTCACAGCACTAACGTTGCCCTATGTATTCATAAAAACGACAACAAAAAACATGACAAACTAAAAACACTTGCCGTAAAAATTCTCTCTCATTCCTAGAAACTATATACATATATTATATACATATATTATATACAAATACATATATTATATACATATACAATATAAGTATACATGTATATATATATATATATATATATATATATATATATATATATATATATATATATATATATATATTATATACATATGCAATTTACATATACATGTACATATACATATATTATATATTATATAAATATACATATACATGTACATATACATATATTATATATTATATAAATATACATATACATGTAAATGTACATATACATATTATATACATATACAATATACATATACATGTAAATGTGCATATACATATATTATATACATATACAATATACATATACAATATAAATATACATGTATATATACATATATTATATACATATAAAATATACATATACATGTATATATACATATTATATTCATATACAATATACATATACATGTACATATAGATGTACATATACATATATTATATATTATATACATATACATGTAAATGTGCATATACATTTATTATATACATATACAATATAGATATACATGTATATGTATAGATATGTATATATACATATATATGTATGTGTGTATATATATATATAATACAATATACATGTACATATATTATATACATATACAATATACATATACATATATTATATACATATACAATATACATATACATATATTATATACATATACATGTTTTAAAAAATTGATTTGGCCTTAATATCGCGATATTACATTGCACGATTCTCGTATTGATTCAAAATCCGTATGAATCGATCTTTACATTTGTTTATTTGGGGGGGGGGGATTAAGAATAGTTGGGGGGGCTATGGTGGATTGAGTGGTTAGGGTGTCGGCCTCACAGCTCTGGAGTCCTGGGTTCAAATCCAGGTCGGTCCACCTGTGTGGCGTTTGCATGTTTGCCTGCGTGGGTTTCTTCCGGGTACTCCGGTTTCCTCCCACATTCCAAAAACATGCATGCTAGTCTGATTGGACACTCTAAATTGCCCCTAGCTATGGGTATAAGTGTGCATGGTTGTCCTTTGTCTCCTTCGGCTGATCACCGATTAAGGGTGTCCCCCGCCTCTGGCCTGGAGTCAGTTGGGATAGGTTCCAGCACCCCCCGCGATCCTAATGAGGATAAAGGGGTTCAGAAAATGAGATGAGATCTGAAAAATAGGGGCCTGCACTTCCACTGTGTCCACGAGTCGGCAGCGGTCAACCACTGTGCCCTGACTGTAACATGTGGACAGCTGATCGGGCTTGGACGCACGAGGGCCCTGTTTCCCACCCCAAGTCTTATCTTTAGCCTTTTACTACATTTTTTTTTATATTTAGACATTTGGACTAAAAAACTACATCTTTAGATATTTGGACTAAAACAGGTCTGCACTAAAAACTGAAAAAATGATCCAACAAAGGCCATATGTTGTTCAAACAAACGAGTATATATATATATATATATATATATATATATATATATATATATATATATATATATATATACATATATACATATATATACACATATACATATATATACACATATACATATATATACACATATACATATATATACACATATACATATATATACACATATACATATATATACACATATACATATATATATACACATATACATATATATATACACATATACATATATATATACACATATACATATATATACACATATACATATATATATACACATATACATATATATATACACATACATATATACACATATACATATATACACATATACATATATACACATATACATATATATACATATACATATATACACATATATATGTGTGTATATATATATATATATATATATATATATATATATATATATATATATATATATATATATATATATATACACACACACATATATACATACTTTTTTTTTTTAAAGTGCCAACATGTTGGCCCTATAAATGTCTACCCAAAGAACAATAACGCATACGTACATACACATTAACACGGGTAAAGAAATTGCAAATACTGCCCAGTTATCTTCACCGCGAGTATGCATGTACAATTAAAGCCAAAGTGGAAGTCGACTACGCTATTTTAACAAAAGCGCCGTCAGTATTTGCAGTTTCCATTTGCAGTGCGGGGAATAAGCAGGGCAGTCGAAAGATGCTTTGCTACGGCGCCCCAAACACGCGAGAAGGCATCGAGAAGGAAAGAAACACGGGATATTTGTCTGTTTGTTTCTAAAAAAAGACAAAATCTTACATCAATTGCACAGGCTTGTGTTTGCATTCAAAGCTTGACAAGAGAATGAATGAACGCGGCTCCCCATTGGTCGATAAATGTACATTTGACTCAGGCGGAAATGATAGCGAAGCGTAAATGAAATGGCGTTAAGCCGGCCTGCGTCGTGGGAGACAACGACGGGGGAGTTGCTATACAGTAGTAGTACTAGTAGTAGTGGTAGAAGTAGTAGTAGTAGTGGTAGTAGTACTATGTACAGTACAGTCCAAAGAAAAAGTCGCCAAGAAGATGCAAGAAGGGAAAAAGTGTTCCTGCAGAGGGAGCCAAAGTCCAAGAGTTTGGCTCCGCCCCTTGGAGTTCATTCCATAGCAACCTCCGCTGCATCAACGTTACCGAGGAAAATATGAAGAGCAAAAATTATGGGATGAACAATTCTGATAAGAGTTCAAGCTATAAATTCATATTTGCTCGCACTAAAATCACCGTAGCTACCTCATTTAAATTTTTATTGTCACTATTTTTTTTATGACGACTGATTTATGCGTGCACTTGTACTTTAACTTTACGCATATTTAAAATTGGATCATGAAAAGTTTTGACATTTGTGTGTTGAGTTTGTTGGTGTTAACTCACCATCGATCACTGTGTTTTTTGTCTCTTTGCTTCCTGTGGATTCTGGTCCTCCAGACAATTCCCCTGAGCAGGCAAAAGAGAGGGAGTTAAAAAAAATCAAAATAGTCCCTAAAAGTTTCCACATTTGAAAGTCGTCAAGGGCAGCCAACGCGTTAAACGAGTCCCGTTTTAACAATAACAACCTTGCTTGATGAGCCAAATGCTAGCAAGTCTGAAAATGAAAATTTCCACATCTTCCTCCTGCTGTCCTCTGGTGGGCGCTACAGGACCATAACAGCCAAAACAAACTCAACAGACTCAAGGACAGTTTCTTCCAAAGAGCCATCATCATACTCAACTCTAGTTCTGACCCTAGGAGGACCTAATTTCGACTCATTTCTTATCTTGTATTTGCACTAAAAACTCCATAGGCTGCTAACCACTTAAGTCATTTTTTT
Source organism: Stigmatopora argus (assembly GCF_051989625.1). Classification (NCBI taxonomy): domain Eukaryota; kingdom Metazoa; phylum Chordata; class Actinopteri; order Syngnathiformes; family Syngnathidae; genus Stigmatopora; species Stigmatopora argus. The sequence goes on from NC_135398.1 coordinate 2,336,856, forward strand.
GTACTTGACTACTACTTTATGTGACTACTTACCTATGTCGAATACTTACCTATGTCGACTACTCATCGATGTTGACTACTCATCTACGTTGACTACTCATCTACGTTGACTACTCATCTACGTTGACTACTTATCTACGCTGACTACTTATCTACGTTGAATACTTATCTACGTTGAATACTTATCTACGTTGAATACTTATCTACGTTGAATACTTATCTATGTTGACTAATTGATGTTGAGTACTTATTGATTTTGACTAATCGATGTTGACCACTTATCTATGTTGACTACTTATCTATGTTGACTAATCGATGTTGACCACTTATCTACGTTGACTACTTATCTATGTTGACCACTGATCTACGTTGACCACTGATCTACGTTGACCACTGATCTACGTTGACTACTTATCTACGTTGACTACTTATTTACGTTGACTACTTATTTACGTTGACTACTTATTTACGTTGACTACTTATCTACGTTGACAAGGAATTCAATCCAATTGAAATTTACCGTTCTGCAGCGAAGGACTTTTATGGGCGGCGATCCCCGCTTCGCCGGCTTCGGTCTTGGACTCCGCCTCCTGGCCGCTCGCCTCCCGTCCGCCTTCTTTGGGCTCGGCCGAGTCGTCCGGGACTTCCTGTCGAGGCGCCATGGTGTCTTCCAGTTGAGCTCGCTCTTCCGCATCCCTTTTGGCTCGCTCCTCTGCTTCTGAGGTGAGTTAGGGATCGTGTCAAAAAAACGAAAACTTTTAACATTTGAATTTTTGTCAATTACTGCAAAAAACATAAACTAGGGACAATTATCCGAGTACCTCACGTACCTTTGGTGGCCTGAGTTTTCCAGCGCTCCCTGTTTTGGTAAACTTCTTCGTTCCACAGAGCCTTGAAGTTCTTGATGTCCACGGTCAGCAGGGAATTGGCGCCCGACGAGCAACTGTCAGAGGGGGCGCTCTTCACGCTGTGCCGCTTGGCCTCTTCCGTGCTAATACTGTTCAGACTGGTGACAAGACAACGGATGCTAATCATCTTTTGCGTAACATACCAAATCTCATCCTGTTATAAGAAGACCCATCCACAATCTGACATCAATGTTTTCGTTATTGTTCTACAATTTCAACAGTTCCGAACTATAAGTTGTATTTTTTGAAAAATTGTTCCATTGTATTTTTTAAAAAAATTGTGAGTTACTTATACTTTAGAGCACATGTGTCAAAGTGGCGGCCCGGGGCCCAAATTTGGCCCGCCGCATCATTTTGTGTGGCCCGGGAAAGTAAATCATGAGTGCCGACTTTCTGTTTTAGGATCAAATTAAAATGAATAGTATGGATGTATATTAAATTTCCAGATTTTCCCCCTTTTAAATCAATCATTGTCATTTTTAATCCATTTTTTCTGTGTTTTTAGTTGAAAAATCATTTTGTGAAATCTAAAAATATATTTAAAAAAGCTAAAATAAACATTGTTTTAGATCTATAAAAAATGAATATTCAGGGATTTTAATCCAGTTCGTTTAATCCAATTATTAAAAAAGAAATCTAAATATTATATCTAATAAGGGATGAACAAATATTTTTTAAACTTTTTGGGGAAAAAAATAAAATTCAGCATCTTGTTGCCTCTAGTCTTATTTTTTAATAATAATTGTTTAAACGACTTTCAAGATGATGTTTCTTTTTTGTTTTGGCTTTAATCAAATAAAACTCCCTGAAAAAAAATGCAACTGCATTTTTTTCTCTGATGCATATTTTAATGAGTACAACTTATTATCCGTAAAATACGGTATTCGGTACCAAATACTGCTTTACCAGGCAAATTTGTGTCAGAAAACATAACAATAAAAATAACAAAATTGGACCTTTTCCTACTACCTTGTGATTAGATTATATCGCTCTCTTGAACCCCCCCAAACATCAATAGAATCGATTACTACGCGTGAGGTCCATCATGTGACATCTCTGTGATGGGATTAGCGAAAATGGGATGTCAGCGGCATTCAAGAGGAAGATGGGAAATCGCGTGTGGCGAAACGATCCGCCAGATGATTGACTTTGGACTCCAAGCGTCCGCCTGACTGATAACAACCTGGCCGGCGCTTACGGATAACCGAAAGCATCGATAAACGACAAAGACGGAGAGAAACCCGCACGACGGTGTGCGATTTCCGCCCGGATACGAGCGACCCTGCCGCTCCTCCCCGTCGAGTAATGCTAATGGCAGCTGCTGAACATGCCGATAAGCGGGCTGATATTGATGTGCGGCCCGAGGGGAGATTTTAAAAGTCATTTTACACCAGTGGTGTCAAATGGGCGGTCCGCGAGGGGTTCTGCGTGGGGCATTTTTTTAGCTCGGTCATACTCTACCTACAGAATCGAATGCTTTTAATTTTTTCGCCTCAAATCGAGAAGTTGTGGGATCAACTGTACTGCATTTTCACGACTATAAGGCGCACTTAAAAGTCTTAAATTTTCTCCAAAATACAGGGCGCCTTATAATCCAGTGCGCTTTATGTATGGACCAACATTAAAATTGTTATCACAATAAAATAAAATAAATCAGACATCCTCTACAGCTCTTACATCCTAAAACAGAAAGTCGGCACATGATTTACTTTCTCGGGCCGCAAAAAAATGATGCAGCGGGCCAGATTTGGTCCCCAGGCCGCCACTTTGACACCTGTGGTTTACAACAACATTTTTTTTCAAATCGCTGTTAATCCTGAATGTTGAGCCAAAACGGAGCCACCTTCCTAGCTTTCAATTCTAGCAGCATGTAAAAAGGTAAAGACAAATCCCACACGGGGGAAATGGAACGATCCCCAAAAACGCCCGAATCCCACCTGGAGCGCCGGAAGCACGCCAGACCCGAGCGCGAGGCTTCATCGATGAGCGGGGTGACGATACGCTCCATCATGTCCGTCAGCACGGTAAAGGTGGGCACCACGATGAAGTCGATGAAGCCTGCACACCCAAACAAAAACACATTTGCAGATTAGGCATGAGCATTCATTCATTCGTTTCCCTTTCCACTTAATCAAGTAAATCGGCAACTCAAATAAGTCCGTCTTCCAATTTATTTATTTTTTTAAATAACACAAACTCCTGAACTGGAAGAATACTGTCAAATATGCAGATGCCAACTTAGTTTACAACACAAAGCTCCTCCTCCACCGCAAGATTTTGTACCAAAAAATTCCAACACATCAACAATGGCTGTCTCTAGAGGTGACTCTGTAGTTCCCTTCAAAAATATTTCAAAAATATTCAAAAATATTTCAAAAAGATATTCAAAATGTATTCAAAAAGATATTCAAAAAAGTATTCCAAAAAATATTCAAAAAAATATTCCTAAAAATTTTGCCAAAAATATTCGCAGATATATTCTCAAACATATTCACAAAAATATTCACAAAAATATTCACAAAAATATTCAAAAAAATATTCAAAAAATATACATAGAAATATTCTTTAAAAAAATTCTAAACAATATTCAAAATATATTCAACAAAATATGCAAAAAATATTCAACACGATATTCAAAAAAATTGTCAAAAAATATTAAAACAAATATTCAAAAAAAAAAATTCAAAAAGAGTGCATCTAGCCAAAGCCTCACATACCTGAATCTCAATAGCAATTAGCATTTGTGAACATCTTGGCCAATCATCTTAAAGCCTGGCTGTTTTGCTGTTTTATCACAAAATTGCGATCACAAACTGGAGCTAGCTTGGCTCAAATTAGAAAAAAACACATTTGGGTGTTCTATTTTTCCCTCTTTCGGATAATTCCTCAGTTTAGAATCGGGACTCGGTATCGGCGGATCCACAAAATCAGGTGACTCGGACTGGCACGTGAAAAAAAAATTCCATCGGGACATCCCGAGCCAGATTTTTTAACACAAGGCAGCGTTGCTAGGTCAACCTTCCGTGACGTCATCAGGCTAGTGTTACTCACCGATCTGGGACTGCGCCACCAACGTCGACTTTCGGTCGCAGAGCGGCGAGAAGGAAAGGCCGAGTTCGGCTTCTTTGTCCCCCTGGGAAACACAAAGTTGGCGGTGAGGACCCCACGCTAGCCTTTGGCTAACAAACGCGTTTCGAAAGCAGCCGTTCCGTTGAACCGTTACCTGTCTAAAAAATTCCTCCAGCAGAGAGGTGGTCCAACGGTGGTGGAGGTCCCAACTTTTAGCCGGGTGACTGATGTCGGCAGTGTGCAGCAGCAAAGAGAGCGCCTTGGGCTTATCAATGCTACAAATCAAAGATGACGCAGAATCATGTCAAAGCTATCCAATGAGTTCGCAATATTTAGACATACCGTTTAGGCCTGAATATAAGACGGTGTTTTTGGAGTGAGATAAGAGTGAAAAAAGGTCGGTCGTCTTACATTCGGGGTCTAGACATTACACCCATTCACAATGCTTTGTGAATTTTTCCAAACGAAATTTCCCGAATACGGGATGAATAAAGTTATCCAATCCAATCCAATTCAATGCTAGATATCTTTAAAGCAAATGCTTTGATGGTGAATGCAGTTATTGTAATTTTATCACAGTCGATTGGTTTATTTACATTTTCAAAAACCAGGAGACATTTATTTACAAATGTGATTGGACTTTAGGTTACATGTTTAAATGTTTAGATATTAAGATGTGATTGAGAGTTTTTGCACAATTCCAATGAGGCAAAATAACATGCTTTTTTTTTTAAATCTCATATATATTGTTATTGTCAGTTGTTTCAGATGTACTGTTGTTATTTTGTGTATAAAAAATTTATTTGGTGTTCAAAAAGTATTTTTTTCAGTCTTGAAAAAGAGGGGGTCGTCTTATAATCGGGATCGTCTTTTATTCGGGCCAATCCGGTATACATATGTATACAATGATTTTAAACATTGCCTTGACCTTGTGACCATCGGATTCTTGTTGTGGCTATTTACATTTGCGTTGTGGCCATTTGCATTTGCGTTGTGGCTATTTTTATGTATTGTGACTATTTTTATGTGTTTTGGCTATTTACATTTGTATTTTGGCCAATTTGCATTTGTGTTTTGGCTCATTTACATTTGTATTTTGGCCAATTTGCATTTGTGTTGTGGCTATTTTTACATGTGTTGTGGCTATTTGCATGTGTTTTGTGACTATTTTTATGTGTTGTGACTATTTTTATGTGTTTTGGCTAGTTACATTTGTGTTTTGGCTATTTACATTTGTATTTTGGCAAATTTGCATTTGTGTTTTGGCTATTTACATTTGTATTTTGGCCAATTTGCATTTGTGTTGTGGCTATTTGTACGTGTGTTGTGACTATTTTTGTGTGTTATGACTATTTTTATGTGTTGTGACTATTTTTGTGTTTGGCTAGTTACATTTGTGTTGTGGCTATTTTTATGTGTGTTGTGACTATTTGCATTTGTGTGGTGACTATTTTTATGTGTTTTGGCTAGTTACATTTGTGTTTTGGCTACTTACATCTGTATTTTGGCCAATTTACATTTGTGTTGTGGCCAATTTGTATGAGCTTTTTTTTTCTTTTGCAAGCGTTTGGAATTGGTGTTCGTGTTGCAGCAATTTGCAATTGTCCTTTTTCTTTTTTTGCAAAGCATTTTTGCTGGTTGTGCTGCTCAAAACTCACAATTTTTAACCAAATCAGACACGGCGGAGTCATTTTTTCTCAGGGCAACGAACCTCTCAGGCTGTTGCAGAAAATTCTTCATCGCCTTCACCTGCTGGAAGTGGCAGGACATGTCCGTGGCCAACACCATCTCCACCACCAGAGCACGCAGCTCCCTGTCAAAAAATAAAAAATAAAAAGAAGAAGAATTGTCACATCCACACGCACTTGGGCGAACAAATAAAAAGAATTAAAAGCTTGCTAGAGCAAAAAGCAGGCAGCCGGCACAGACTTGGAGAGCTATTTATAAATGTCTCCCTTTGACAGGTCCGGGCTCGTGCTATAAAAATTGAATTGGAGCTGTCTGCTTTAATGTATTATCACGGTTTCACTGAGTGTTGGACCTTGAAAGCACTTGTCATTTCCTCGCAGAACAAAAGGTGAGTTCACGATAAATGTGGATCGTGTACGGGAAGGTCACGGGCCGCAACTTTTGGTTCGCTTGAGAGTAGATTTCATCAGGGGCTAACGTTCTTTTTGTTCCGTGACAACTACAAACTTATAATGTATTGTAACTACATTTAGTTTTTGTTTGAGAGCCCTGGAAAAAAACTACTTTTGCTGGAATTTGAAGCCCAAACAACATTGCACCTGCTGGCTTTAGACCCATTGTGTTTCCCTTAATTCTGCACTGACTAACGCAGAAAAAATATATAATGATAAGCGGCCTCTCGCGTCTCGGCCACCTGGCTGTCTCGTATGCTCGTATCTCAAGGCAAATATTTGCTCGGAATTTTACTCGTATGTCAAGGTATTACAGTGGCACCTCTACATACAAGCAGCTCTACCTACGAGATGCTCTAGATACGAAAAAAAATTCGAGATGCGAGAAAGCCAGGTGGCCATGACATGAGAGGCTGTTTAACATTGTAGCACACTTGTAGTCTTTTTTGCCGCATCTCTTTCGTGTATAACAGATATCTGCGAGCACTGAACAATTTATTCAGACGAGTTTCGACCAGGAAACGCACAACGCGCATGCGCGGGCAAAAAGAGGGCTTTCTGGGTAATGAAGTATACTCGTGCACACAACACCGATAGGCAATGGCACCCTTTCTCACAATAAAACTTCATTACCCACAATCAATACGTGGGTAGGCTGTTATTCCTTCCTTAGCCTGTTAGCTCCCGCGGTCGCTCATTCAAGACTACTTCTCGTTAGCAAGTGGTCGTGCGTTATCCTATTGTGAGGACATTTGTGTGCATCATTTTCGGAATATTTTGAAGGGAATACAACAGCAAACAGCCCATCGATAGCGAACGTGAGGGTGGAGGCGTGGCAAACAGCTAACCCGCCCAGAACGAAGGTAAAAAAAAAAAAAAAAAATTAGAATTCAGTTTTGTGTAAAGTTACATTAAACGTATGTTTGAGTGTGTCTGTATGTATTAATATTTTGTTTATATTTTTATTAATTATTTAATTTAAATTTGTTTGTTCGGTTACGAGTGTGTTGCCGTGGATAAAGTCCCCAAAAATTTTAGTTCTATTAAACACATTTTATTACTATTAAACCACTAGTTATGTGTTACTTAGTTAATAGATGGCGAATTAGAAGAAATAAAACATTTTTTCCAATCCAATATCCTGTTTTTGGTGATTTTGCAGAGGGTTGGAACAAATTAACTTGTTTTTAGTTCATTTCAATGGGAAACGTTCACTCAAATTACGAGAAGATTGACATACGAGCTCAGTCCCGGAACGAATTCAGCTCGTATCTCGAGGTACCACTGTACTATAATTCCATTTCATTTCCCACTGACCTCCAGTCATCCTTGGAGAGGTTGTACAGGATGTTCATTTCATCGTCGTCCTGCAGAAGGCGGTAGGCGGCGCTCACGTGGTGGCTCTCCAACACCGAGCGGTCGTTGTAAAGGATGGCCGTGTCGGACCTGGGAACGAGCCAGGAAGACAGTCCATTTGCGCCCGTTTACAAGTGTCGGCGACCGCCTTACGTAACCAACCGCCTCTCCTTTTAATCAGTGTCGTTAGAGAGATGGCTCGGAAGAAATTGTAAAGCCATCTTTGGATTTTTCCATTTTTGCTTGGGTGGGAATTTTAGTTTAAACGTCGCTATCGTTGGGGTTAAATTGTGTCGTGGATTCATATTCCAGCCTAGTTTGCCGCTTCAATTGAAATCGCTTTTTGAAACGGTACTGCGTTTAGTGTTAATGTGGCTTATCTGGAGTCGGGCATATCATTTTTATTATTTATTCATTTCATTTCTTTTAGACGAGGTGGTTATCGTTGAAATGATGAATAAAAATTGACAACTCACTTCAGCGATGTGACACTGCATGAACTTAAAAAGTACTTTTTGATGTTGATATTCGCATTTCTGCAATACAAGAACTTTTTAGTTGATTAGAGCTTGAATTGACCTCATGCTGTATTGTTCGGACTATAAGGCGCACCTGAGTATAAGTCGCACTAACTGAAGAATGCACAATGAAAGGGAAGCAACAACGCATGAATTTAAAAAGTACTTTTTGATGTTGATATTCATAATTCTGCAATACTAGAACTTTTTAGTTGATTAGAGCTAGAACTAACCTCATGCCGCATTGTTCGGACTATAAGTCGCACCTGAGTATAAGTCGTACTAACTGAAGAATGCACAATGAAAGGGAAATATATATATATAAATAAGGCGCAATAACCAAGTAATGCACAGTGAAAGGGGGGATATCTAGGCATACTGAAGTATAAGTTGGATTTTTTGAGGGGCACTTATTTAATTGATGATAAAAATATGCATTGAAGTAATGGTAAAATAGGGAGCGACAAAATAGGCACCTATTAATGTCAAATGTTAATAGTTTTTGGGGGTAACTACAGCCTCAAAACACAAAACAAGCTGTTGGGGGTCAGACTGAAAAAAAAAACAGTATAAGTCACAAGCCCAGCCAAACTACGAAAAAAAAGTGCGACTTATAGTCCAGAGAAATCGCAAAAAAAGGGTTATCATTGCGAAATTTGGATTAAAAAGCATGTTGCATTTTTTTAGCACTTTTCTTTGAATGTCCTATTTCTATTTTTCAGACTGCCGAGTTCTATTTTGTGCTTTTTTGGGGTCTTATTACCGCAACGGCGCCCCAGGCCGTTCTCGCCTTTGCACACGAGGGCATCGATTTCGGCGTCCGAAGCTGGGCGGAGCAATTTCGATGACATCATCCATTACCTGGTCTGAATGTGAAAGTTGTTTGTGGTCCCCGTGTGCTCGTAGTCGTGCACCGCCGCGGCGAAGATCATGGCAAAGATCTCAAGCTCCGTTAACCAGTGCTGGGCGGGGTTTATCCGAGACCACGAAAAGGGAGGATGATAATGCCGTCGAAAAGGGCGTCCGTGAATGAAGTGATGAGAAATGGAAAGGCAGAGGGTGGAAAGTGGAAGATCGCATTACAAAGGTGTGTAGGAGGGATTCCATTAGGGTGGGATGAATGGAAAAAATGGGGGGGAGGGGAGAAACAGGGGAACAAAAAGGAAAGGTTACACAAAAAAAACACTTTTACATTCGGATGACACATTTTTTACCTGCTTTTTTCGGGGAACAAGTTCATATAAGGCCGCGCGGGTGTGCGTTAGGAGGTTTTTAAAGGGAGAGATTCGGTTCTCAAAAGGGCGACTCGTTTTAGCTCATTCGCCCGATCGTTAAAAGGATGGCCGCTCGGCCATCCCGGTTTGGACTGCGAGTCTACTGACATTTACGGGACTAAAAAAACGTAAAACCGCCAACCCTTTTTGCATGCACTGCTGCACTTTGCTCAATTTTCTATCCCGTCACATTTTTTTTTCACCCTCTGTCGTCAATGGCTGCCATTAACGCGTGAAGAGGACATGAGAATGTTCAGTTCAAGGACATACCGTGAAAAGACCCGCTGTTCAGAGTTGAGCTCGGCTTGCGAGGGTGACTCATGGAAAAAAAATCTTTATCAATTTCCCCGTCTGAGGCACGCACAATGTGATAAGCGTTGCATTTTTTTTGCATGTTTTTTTCCCATTAGTCAGTGCGAATGGCGGAGCTTTTCGCTAATACGAGAGGAGTTTATACTACTTCTCGTTGGCCAGTGGTCGTGCGTTATCCTATTGTGAGGACATTTGTGTGCATCATTTTGGGGATATTTTGAAGGGAAGACAAAAGCAAACAACCCTGGATAGGTTGCATCTGAAAGTCAGGGTGGAGGCGGGGCCAATAGAGCCAACCCGGGAGAAGAAAGGTATCAAAATTTTAAACAAAATTAGAATTAAGTTTAGTGTAAAGTTAGATTAAACATATTTTTGAGTGTCTGCATCGTAATCCAAGTTCATTTAAATTTGTTTATGTTATGTTACGAGCGCGTTGCCGTGCAAAAAGGACTAATTTGACTCTCGATTGTCAAAAATCTGGATGGGACCAATGGTTGTGAAGGCGAATTTTGGACAAAATGGAACTGCGTTTAGAAAACTCAATGTGGAAAAAGGATTTTCAAGGTCACTGAAGCGGACCCGACAAGATTCAAATCCACGTAAAAAGATGAAAACCTGATAAACAGTACTATTAAACCACTAGTTATTTGTTACTTTGTTAATAGATGGCGAATTAGAGCAAATAAAACATTTTTTCCAATCCAATATCCTGTTTTTGGTGTTTTTTCAGAGGGTTGGAACGAATTCATTTGTTTTTAGTTCATTTCTATGGGTAACGTTCATTTGAGTTACGAGAAAAAATGACATACGAGCTCAGTCCCGGAACGCATTAAGCTCGTATCTGGAGGTACCACTGTATTGTGTTTACTTACCACCATGCCGGTTTTAAGTAAGAGGTAATGAACAGTCTGTGTGACATCGGCAGCATGCATCAAGTTGTGGTAAGGATTTTTATGCTTGCCGTATCCCACTTCCAAGGCTTCCACAAATGACACCACTGCAGAAATTGGAATCTATCCAGCAAAAAAAGTAAAAAATTAACAATGTCCCCACTCTCCTTTTCACGGTAATCACCAAAACCGATTAAAACACTCGGAGCTCTGGTATTTTGCAAAAATGTCCGGTCAAGACATGGAAAACTGACTGAATTGGGGCTCTCGAGGACCGGACTTGGCCAGCCCTGGTTTAAGACAACATTCCAATTTTATTTCAATGCAAAAAAAAAACATCGTCTTATATTCGGGCCGACATGGTGTGTGTAAATTGTTGTAAAATTTTACACATGGAAAATGTTTTTTTTTTCTCATTCGCATTCCCTACAAATTTATGTTTTTTATTTGCAAAAAGGCGGATGTCAGACATCCCTAGCAAATGGTAGGTGGAAGCCAAAGACAGATTTTCTGATTGATACAATTTTATATATTTTTGCCCAAGGGCAAGTAAGGATGGTGCCGTGAAATGGATTGTGCAACGTTTGGAATGTGGTTACATATTTATGCCAGCTTCATTGACTCCATCCGTCACACTCTTCATGCTGTCACTACTTGGAATGCAACTACAGAAAACAGCAATAAAAAACAAACAAAAAAATGGCTTCCCATAACTAATGTGTACTGCTTAATAGAGTCAATTTTGCACTAGACAGACCAAGCCAAATCTCATTGGATTTGTTTTGTGAATTACACTGTGTATGTCGTTTATTAACTTTGATGCTGTCATATTTGTAGTTTTTCACAATTATGTATGAATTTGAGATGTTACATTTGTGCATTTAAAAAAAAAGTTTTCCCAAAGATTTTATACTTGACAATTATTTATGGAGAGGTACCTCTACTTACGAAATTAATTGGTTTCAGAATTTGTTTCGTAACTTGAATTTTTTGTAAGTAGAGCAGTACTTTATATGTAAATTCTCACATTCGCTCCACAGTCCTAAAAAAAAAACATACCAACTACACACTATAAAAATGTGTCCCAAACACGGAAAAATGAGAGAAAATGATAAGAAAATGATTGATTAATGTATCGAAATGACTAACACGCATGCAAAAACATTTCCTATTTGCGCCAGTGCATGCGTGTAAGAAGGAAGTTAATGTTAGCACACGAACACCCTTGAGAAAACAATATTTCTTGCATTTCCTGCATTCGTTTTTCATATTCTAGTTTTTCAATATTGTTAGTGTTGATTAATTCAGTCTAATCTACCTAAAAGTAAACAACCGCAAGCTCAAGTAGCGTTTTATTAGGTCACAAGATTAATCAGGAACATTAGCACACACACACACACACGGATCAAATGAAATACGATGAGCCGCAGGCGCTGCCGCAAAAAAAAACGGATTTGTTGCTTAATGAGATCAAAACGAAGAGACGACAAAGCATAAACGAGTTCGTTGGTTAATCACAATAACTCAAAAACAAAGAAGCTTTACCTTGAAACGGCTGATCAGGTCGTATCTGGTCAGCAGTTCGTAAAAAATGAATTTAAGCGCATGGTCGCCGCTGGCCTCGTTCAGAGCGAAGACGTCAAATGACCATTTATCAACATTCTGTGAAAGAAAACAAAAAAATGTATTTTGGAGATGTTTTTTCCCCCCAAAAAACGGCTTCATCTTAGCAACTTAGCATGTACAAAATGTGTTATTTCTTATCTGCTTTTGCTTGATTTTGGGGGGCTTGTGTTAATACCTTAAGCACTGATATAACAGAAGGGGGGTAGCTGAGTCCCACCAAATTGGAGGTGCGGCGGTACATCCTGCGTGGATGAGATAAAAACAGAAATAAATAGAAAAAAGTGCACCCCGCTGCACGTAAACAAGTTTTACCCAAACGTGCCGTACGAGATCGCTTGAGGATTTACAGAAAAACACACAACGGGTCTTGTACTGTAGCAATTTTGCTTTTTTGGCTTTTCAGCCCGTTGTTTTTAATGTGGCATGTTCCGTTTTTCCAGATATTAAAGCGCCGCGTGGCCTAAAACTCACATTTTTTGTCGTTAAAACAATCCATCTCTAAACTGTGGATGGCATGACAAATACGAAGTTGTAGTCTTATTGATTTTGGGGGAATTTCTGGGCTGTTCTTTGGTTGTTTTCTGTTTATTTTTGGGGGCATTTACAGGTGACTTCCTGTTGGTTTTCAGGGATTTTAATGTTCCTTGAAAACACGGATGGCGGCATTTTGACGGCAAGAGTCGAAAGAATGAATGTCAAAACAATCCGTCTCAAAAATACGCATGGCGTGACAAATACAAAGTTGTATTTTGATTGATTTTGGCGGAATTTCTGGGCTGTGCTTTGGTTGCATTCTGTTTATTTTTTGGTGACTTTCTGTTGGTTTTAAGGCATTTTAAGGTTCCTAGATAAGTCATGGATTTTGACTGCAGGGGTCGAAATAACAACTAACATAAATAACTAAGGATAGGACAAAAAAATGAAAAAATAAAAGCATTTTGAATCCGTTTGTACAGTATGAATAATAAAATATGAGCTTTCAGGGAGAACAGATCTTCAATCTGGCGAAAAATGGCGGCACCTAATGGGATCAAAACATTAGTTTTGGTCTTTATAGTGCATGTTGCTAAATTCAAAACACTTTTGCGATTTAGGCCGGTCATGAAACTGTTTGAATTTTCACAAAAATGTGCTTTCGGCAGTCAAAACGTTAACTTTGGATTGCCAAAGTTTGCTGTTTGTTTTGCTTTTTTGTTTTTTTTTTACCAGATAACAGCAAATCCAGACTTTTAGTTTTACCTTTCCACAAATATCCCCGCCTGAACGGCATGGACGATGCTCCGGAAGCGAGGCTTCTCCTCGTTGCGTCGCAGCATCAGACCCATCTGGCGAGTGAAGGTGGACGCCAGCCAATCCCGCACCTCCGATGGCACCGACTCCGATTGGATGTCGCTAAGCTCATCTTCGGTGTCCACCAAGCGCCTAATAGGAGAGAAGGGGTGTGTGTTGCTTTCAGCTGTCCGACAAAGGCGATCAAAGCCAAATCCCGCTGATAAACCATCCAAACATGGCGTGGCGTCACGTGTTACGTAACGCCGCTTCATAAAAAAAAACAGTTCCGATCCAGCTGTGGCGGCGTTTTGGCCCACGTTGGACGGTCAAAGCCGCCGGTATGGCCACGGCTTGGCGTGGCGAGGTGACAGCGGCCGCATAACATGCTCAAAACATGGGAGGGTTTCGCCAGCCGCCATTCTGGGGAGGGTTTTCGGCAGCCGCCATTCCGGGGCGGCCTTAAACCGCTTGCGTCCACATGACCCAGAGGTTTACATAATTATAATTCCATAATCCTGGACATATCTGGTACTCTGGGACTGGAATCAACTGTTGGCATACACTGACATGTTCTCTCACCTGAGTTTATCCCACATTAGAGATGAGAGGTTTTACGATAAGCTGCGATTAGCGAAAATAATACCGTGGTAGTAGTATTAAAGTTTTAAGTAGTTATGGTTACGGATATATTAAGTGAGACATAGTTCTAGAGGCTGATGGTCATGTTTGACTTTGTTCATTCATTTTCTGTACCGTTTATCCTCGCAAGGGTCGTGGGGGTGCTGGAGCCTATCCCATGCAAACACCACACAAGACCTGGGATCGAACCCTCGACAACAGAACCGTGAGACCAATGCCCAAACCACTCCCCACCGAGCCGCCTGTTGTACATTGTATTATTTAGCCATATTTTTTTAGTTTGTTTTGAATATTTGTATTTGTTTTCCAATCCATTTTAATTGGATGCCTGTTTTACATAGTAATTTTTAGTCATATTTTTGTAGTTTGTTCTGAATATTTGTTTTACAATCCTTTTTCATTGGATGCCTGTTTTACATTGTAATTATTAGTCATTTTTTTAGTTTGTTTTGAATATTTGTAGTAATTGTTTTCCAATCATTTTTCATTGGATGCCTGTTTTACATTGTAATTTTTAGCCATATATTTTTAGTTTGTTTTGAATATTTGTTTTCCAATCCTTTTTCATTGGATGCCCGTTTTACATTGTAATTATTAGTCATTTTCTTTAGTTTGTTTTGAATATTTGTATTTGATTTCCAATCCTTTTTCATTGGATGCCTGTTTTACATTGTAATTTTTTGTCATTTTTTTTAGTTTGTTTTGATTATTTGTTTTCCAATCCTTTTTCATTGGATGCCTGTTTTACATTGTAATTTTTAGTCATTTTTTTAGTTTGTTTTGAATATTTGTATTTGTTTTCCAATCCTTTTTCATTCGATGCCTGTTTTACATTGTAATTTTAAGTCATATTTTTTTAGTTTGTTTTGAATATTTCTTTTCCAATCCTTTTTCATTGGATGCCTGTTTTACATTATAATTTTTAGTCATATTTTTTTAGTTTGTTTAGAATATTTGTATTTGTTTTGCAATCCTTTTTCATTGGCTTTGTGCCCAAGTAGTATAAATTTCTGCCTATAATTTCAGTCTTAATCCTGATCTAAAAAGTCTCCATATCTGAAGCCCATCTTGATCCACCAAGAAACTTGACCTGGACTCACCTGGTCTCCTCAACGTAGACCGACTCGAGCACAGACGCCGCGTACTCCAGGTTCTTCTTCAGATCCGCCAAGGAAGCCTCGCCTCTCTCCAGCTGTTTGACCAGACATCTTAATCTGCAAAAAGAATTAAACAACCCAATTAAAGCCCACGAATTCATCCATCGTTTCGTTCGGCGACAACCGATCTTCTGCTTTGCCTTGTTTGCTCTACGATGAATGTCGTGGGCAAAAACCCGTTCCAATTTGGGCGAAGAAACAAAGATTAAGAAGTTAATTGGCAGGGAAATCGCCTGTTGTGGAGCCGGAGGGTCATGTGATCAGTCACAGTGATTGCCAAGGGAGGCTATGACGCGTGTTGATAAATTATTAAGAGGAAGGGTTTCTGATTAGCTACCCTGACAAGTGGACATATTTCACCCATCTAATGAATGGCATCCGACGTTTATTAGCCGTTTAAATAACGTATTTACTCGCATATAAGCCGCATTTGTCGGACAAAAAAAAGACTGAATCGAGGGTATGGCTTATATGCGCATAAAAAGACGCCATGCACGAAACGTCGTAATTCCCTGTTGGTTTTGGGGCATCCCAAAAGATAACAAATTGAGCAAAAAAATTAAAAATAATAGCAATTGATAATTCACGTAAAGTGTTAGGTTAGTTTAGAACTTTATTATTTCGGGAAATGTTTTGGTTGCAGTAGCAAGACAGACACAAGACACAGAAGAAATTGTAGACCTAGTAAAATTTTTTTTTTTTCAAACGAGCTACAAAGTGCGTGTCAAGCACCCCCGCTTTACATGCTTAAAAGCTCCTTTCTGTCAACAGCTGCCAATTCCTGTGTTATTCCTGTATGGCTAATTTAAGCGTTTTGAGGAAGTGATTGGATGAAGGCAGCGATTTTGGTGAGCTAATGATGGTTATTAAGTAAGAGCAGCTGTGTGCTACAGCCTTCCTAGCCATATTTAAAAAAATAAATAAATAAAAAATAGGGAAACGTGCAGTCTATATAAGGTCGCCATTTACTGTGTATGTAGCATTCGTCGCGTCGGTGCTAATGTCATTTATAGCTAATGAGGTATAAATATAGATGAGCTGATGAAGGGTAACGTGTTGACGCGTGACGAAAAAGCGGTTTTGCGGGTGTTCTTACAAAGCCTTGACATGATTTTTGTGTTGATTTTATTTACAGATATTAATAGGTCAATAAAAAGTATAATTTGCTATGATGAGTCATGCTAACTTGGACAAGATAAGGTCTCTCGAGTCATTTATTTGGATTGGTCGCACTGTCAGCTGGGTATTCGGGTATTTAACAGAGAATTTAGGGTTGTTTACGATTGATTTTGAGGGATTTTCCGGGTACTTCTTGTTCGTTTGAAGGTTGATTTTGAGGGATTTTCCGGGTACTTTTTGTTCGTTTGTAGCTTGATTTTGAGGGATTTTCTGGGTACTTTTTGTTCGTTTTTAGGTTGATTTTGGGGCATTTCAGGATTACTTATCAATGCAAAGTGCAGTTGACCTCTTGTTATGTGACAACGAAATTTCTCGAATATGGGATGAATAAAGTTATCTAATCCAATCCAATCACACAACGCACAAACGTGTTTCTTTGGGGGGGCGACGCTGTCAAAAAAAATGGATTTAATTATTTTCGTACCGTATGAATGAGCTACAAAGTGGCCATCAGACAGAACAACTATACGGGCCGGATCGGACCCCCGAGCGGGCCACTTTCGGCCCGCTGGCCGCATTTTTGACACCCAGGGTCAAGCCGTATTGAAAATTGTGTTCGTCGTACTCGGGAAAAATTGTTAACTGAGGTTATTGTACGGTTTAAAATAATAATTTTCTATTTTTACTGTTCGTTAAGTTTACATGGGATGTATCGTTGGATTGGTAATCAAAAAGTGAAGATATTGTACGAGTAGTTGAGAGCAGCCGTGAGAAGAGTGTTGATAATTGTGCAATTCCTGCGTGTGTTTGTGTGTGAGGTCAATTGGCTTTGACAGCTGAGGTCAGGCACGATGGACTGGAAGAGTTTGACCCTCCCAAAATGGGCTTTTTATCACGCCAGATGCTCACAAACAGACGTCCGACATTAGCGCAGCGTTGCACAAATCTCGTGAGACTTAAGCGCAACTCCTAAGAAAAAAAATGGCTTGCTTGACTTGCTCAGAAAAGTTGGAGATTTGAGACTTTTTTTATTATCGTCTTTTGTGCGATGCACATTTTTGTTGGCGTCTTTGTCAGACTTCTGATTAATTTAGGTTTTCTGGTAAGCCATAGATCATTAAAAGACATTTAAATTGGGCCGAATCCTGTTTTTGAGCCTGCTAATATATTGCTGAAACATTTCAGGCATTTAAGAATGTCTGTTCAGCCTTTTTAGCATTTGCCCAAAAATATAAAAACACAAAAAACAACCCACACACTCCCACCATTTACCTAAATCAGAAGCGATTGGTCAACGCCAGCATTTTCCAATGACAGTCTTTCCTCGACGGCGTGTAATCAATGACCTGAGGTCAATCTAATCACCCGTGCAGATTAGCGTGTTAGCTTTGGCAACACACAAAGCATTTTTTTGGTATTTTTTTATATTATGACCGAGACGATCCAGATTAGAGCCAAAATGGGTAAAGTGAGATCGGTTTTACAAAAAAACACTACTTAAAAAAATCCCGTGGAAAAATTGTTATACGGGCTACACCACAGGTGTCAAAGTGGCGGCCCGGGGGCCAAATCTGGCCCGCCGCATCATTTTGTGTGGCCCGCCAAAGTAAATGATGAGTGCCGACTTTCTGTTATAGGATCAAATTAAAATGAAGAGTATAGATGTATATTAAATTTCCTAATTTTCCCCCTTTTAAATCAATAATTGTAATTTTTTAATCATATTTTCTATGTTTTTAGTTCTAAAATAATTTTGTAAAATCTAAAAATATATAAAAAAGCTGAAATAAACATTGTTTTAGATCTATAAAAAAAACTGAATATTCAGGGCTTCTAATCCAGTTCTTTTAATCCATTTATTTAAAAAAAAAATCGAAATATTATATCTAAATCAAGTTGACGTTAAAGCGGCCCGCGAACCAACCCGAGTCTGACACCCTTGGGCTACACGATTTGAAATGACCGAAAAAACCGTATAAAATACAGGAAAAACGTATAAGTTGACAGGTCCGCGTTCCATCTCAAAAACTAATCGTGTGGAAGCGGGAAATCATTGGGGGTTGCGTTACGTAAATAAACACGATGGAGTCACACCCACACTGGAGTTTCGGGAGGGAAGGAACCAGCTGTTGTTTGGACTGAAATGCTTCCATGTGTCTAATTAAATGACTTTTGTAAGCACGCTTGATCGAACAATAGCGGCGACTCCTTGAAAATTTCCAATACGTGTTTCTAAACAAAGCCCTTCCCGTGGGAGGCGGCGACGCGTGACAGATGTGACGGGAGCGGCGGGCGACAGAAGAATCCTTAAAAAAGATCAGCGCTGGGCTGAAGGCGGGCGGCCCACTTGTGTCAACGTCTCCATCAAACGGGCCGAAAGGAGTTAAAAGGAGAGACGGATTGAAATATTACAGAAAACTCAAGAGTCAATGGGACGATCATTTGGGTCATTTGTGAACGCGTTTTTACAACAGCGGCATGCTAATGGTTTTGATTTTATCTGCTGAAAGGTTGCAGTGAAAAATACAGTAATACCTCGTTAATGGCGGTTAATATGTTCCAAAATTGGCCGCAATAGGTGAATAAAGTAGTTGACAGTATTTTTATGGTGTTTATCTATACGCATATTACTACAGTCGCACCTCTACTTACGAAATTAATTGACTTTTTTCGAAACTTGAAATTTTCGTAAGTAGAGGTGTACTTTACATGTAAATTCTCTCATTTGTTTCACGGTGCTCACAAAACTACCAACTAAGCCAGGGGTGTCGGACTCGGGTTGGTTCGCGGGGCGCTTTAACATATATATATATATATATATATATATACACACACACACACACACATACATATATATATATATATATATATATATATATATATATATATATATATATATATATATATATATATATATATATATATATATATATATATATATATATATATATATATATATATATATATATATATATATATATATATATATATATATATATATATATATGTATGACTATATTTTTCTAACTGGGAGTCACATTTTTAACGCCAAAAAGTGCAACTCTGGGCTCATTTTTTCGGCTTTATTTATTTTAAGACATTAATAAATCATTTCCTTATATTTTTCTCTCGTTTTTGTTTGTTTCCTCACATCTTTCATGCAAAATTAGGACATTTTTTAATCAATTTTGACCTATTTTAGTTGGTAGTTGTGTGAGGACTGTGGAACAAATTCAAGAATTTACATATAAAGTACACCTTTACTTACGGAATTTTCAAGTACATGCGAAATTTTAAGACAAAAATGACAAACATTTTAAGCCGATCTTTTTCCAGGTCAATGGCTGCACGTAGCTAAGAATCGATAAAAACCCTCCATTTTGGACATGGAGTGCATTCTCAAAAACAAACCTATTACTAAGTTCGGCACGTTTTACAAAAATAGCAGCTAAAGTTATTTGTGTTTGTGTGTTTTTTTGTGTTGTTTTGCAGTTTAGTGAAGTGTTACAGTTTTGGTTGTTGTGTTCCATTGGCGGCAGTCCATTTTTCTTCCAATCCCCAACTATGTTTTCTTTAATCCCAGTGAGCAATTTGCCTGTTCGGGAGGGGAAAAAGTCATTTGTTCAGCAAGGGAAATAAAAGAGCCGAGAGCTTAATGGAGCACAATCGCTCTGCGTCACGGTCTGGCGGAACAACGCTGGCGGGGGCAAACTTACGTCAGGAAAAGCGACTTGATGGTGTCAAGTCAAGCACAGATGTTTTCTTTAAATCAAGGTAAACTACGTGACACTGTTTATTGTTTTTAATTAGGAAAAGTAATACTATAATACTGGACATTTGGGTCCGTTATCATTTTGCACCACTCTTTGCGACTTCATTTTCTGCCTTGTTAGCGAAAGATATTTATTTATATATTTATTTATTAATTATTTTATGTATGTATCTATTTATTTGTTTATTTTTGTAATTTATATCTTTATTCATGTATTCATTCATGTATTTATTTTTTTACTTATTTATTTATTTGTATATTTACTTATTTATTTGTACATTCATTTATGTATGTATATATTCATTTATATTTTTATTTATTTATATATTAATTTATATTTTTATTTCTTTATATTTTTCATTCATTTATTTATTTATATATTAATTTATATTTTTATTTATATATTACTTAATTTTTGTATTTTTTTATGTATTTACATATATTTTTTATGTACTCATTTATTTATTTATTAACTTATTTATTACCTATTTATTTAAGTCTAAAATGTCTTGCTGTGTCTGTATTCTCACCCTCTTGCTACTGTGACAATGAAATTTCCCAAATACGGCATGAATAAAGTTATATAATCTAAAGAATATATATATATATATATATATATATATATATATATATATATATATATATATATATATATATATATATATATATATATGTAAAACATGCACTTTATTAAAGGTGAAAAAACTTTGCTTTTTCAAAATCAAATATTTCGCCACGTCCGCCTCGCAGTTCTGAGATCGAGAGTTCGATCCCAGGGCGGGCTTTATAAAAACAATGTCATGTTTTTTTCAACCAAAATTGAACACTCTCCTTATTTCAACACGCAAAAAAAGCGATATCCTCTTCTTGCTTTTGTTTCAATACATAAAAACATCAAATCATTTTCAACGGTTACATTTTT
>NC_135398.1:2362829-2430329 GCF_051989625.1 Stigmatopora argus
CCCAGGGGAGAACACACAAAGTCTTAACAGTGAGAACGGACCTGGGATCGAATACACGAACCCAGAACTGCGAAGCCGACACGTTAACCACGCCGTACTGTTAAATAAAGATCATGAAAACAACTTTGTTGTAAGGATGTAAAATGCCGATTGCATATTTTTGCATGTATTTTGATTATAATTATGGTATTTTCAGGTTTTTGTATTGTGACTGGACATTTTTTGTTGTTCTGCAAAGTTTGTTACACTTGTTTTCTTATAAATAAATAGTATTTAAAGGCTAGAGTTAAAGGCTACAAACAACAACAAAAATGCAAAAAAAATACATAGTGTATATGCATTTTTTGCAAAATTTTATATTTTGTATTGTATATTTTGTATTGTATATTTTGTATTGTATATTTTGTATTGTATATTTTGTATTGTGTATTCGGTATTGTGTAATCGGTATTGTGCAATCGGTATTGTGTAATCGGTATTGAGTATTTGGTATTGAGTATTCGGTATTGAGTATTCGGTATTGAGTATTTCGTATTGTGTATTTCGGATTGTGTGTTTCGTATTGTGTGTTTCGTATTATGTATTTCGTATTGTGTATTTCATATTTTATATGTAATATTTTATATCTAATATTTAATATATTTTATATCTAATATTTAATATATTTTGAATCTAATATTTAATATATTTTATATTTAATATATTTTATATCTAATATTTAATATATTTTGAATCTAATATTTAATATATTTTATATCTAATATTTAATATATTTTATATCTAATATTTAATATATTTTATATCTAATGTTTAATATATTTTTATATTTTGCATATACAGTGTATATGTAAATGTATTTTATAATGTAAGTGTAAAATGTGTATAATGTAAGTGTATATGTTGAGTCATCCTATTTCAGTGCCATTAACGGCAATAGACGTCCAATCACTTAGAAAATAAACACTTCTTTTTTTTTTTTTACCCAATTCCAATCCCCTGAAAATAATCTGGGTATCTTTCCTTTGTTGCAAGTTACTACGTGATTCCCAGACAGAAGCAAAACATCCCCAGACATTGCAAAGAAAATAAAATGGAAGGGAAAGGAGGAAAAAGGTGGTTTAGGATATAATTATGAGGAGCGTTGTGATTGGTGTGAAAAGAGCAATTACCCCAGTCGTCGGGCGGAAGGAGAGAAG
Organism: Stigmatopora argus; assembly: GCF_051989625.1. Taxonomy (NCBI): domain Eukaryota; kingdom Metazoa; phylum Chordata; class Actinopteri; order Syngnathiformes; family Syngnathidae; genus Stigmatopora; species Stigmatopora argus. The sequence continues at coordinate 2,364,026 of NC_135398.1, forward strand.
AAATGTGGCAAAAAGGAGCAAGAAATAAAGAGAAAATGACAAAGAAATGGCAGAAATAGTTCCTCATCAATCTTGCAAAACAGAGTTTTCACGAGTCCAAAAAGAAAACAGAATTTTGAGATTGCATATGGTTCGAATGAAAGAAATAATCCTTAAAAAAAAACTATGTTGAACCTGACAATGACTCTTCCATTATTCATTTGAACAATTACAGAAAGGACAGAAAGTCAGTCATGGCTGAAATTGAGGTTTTGAGCTCGTTTTTTTTTTTATTCAATTTCCTAAATGTCACATCACTGATTTTCATATTCGTTTTGGACGGCGCAAATGTCCCCGTTTCGCTAACACGGCGACCAGGAAGAAAAAATAATGACATTGCGGGCAACCTTACTTGAGTTAGAAGTAACGCTCGACCCTCAAAATATGGAAAGTTGACTTCAAAGCATGTCGATGGAAAAAAACTGAAGCTCTTTCATCAGCATATCAGTGCATTACGGTAAACCTTCACACACTAAATGGGCAATATTTTCTAGGCTAAATTTGGCTCAAGTCCTTTAAAAAAGGCTGCTCATTTAGCCAACAAACAAGGCAGACTTTGAAGCAAATCATGCATCAAGAAAATGTGAACTTCAACTACAAAAGCCAAAAAAAAAACGTTTTTAAAACAAAAGTTGGATTCAAGCTGTCAGTAATTGTCCCAATACTTATGTATGTATATGTACACTTTTGTATATAAGTATATGAATACTTATGTATATGTACACTTTTGTATATAAGTATATGAATACTTATGTATGTGTTTATGTATATGTTTATGTATATGTACACTTTTGTATATAAGTATATGAATACTTATGTATGTGTTTATGTATATGTTTATGTATATGTATGTGTTTATGTATGTTTATGTATATGTATATATTTCAGCAACACGCTTATTTATTTATTTATATATTTATGTATTACCTATTTATTAATGTCTAAATTGTCTTTTGCTGTGTCTGTATTCTCAAACAAAAGTTGGATTCAAGCTGTCAGTAATTGTCCCAATACTTATGAATGTATATGTACACTTTTGTATATAAGTATATGAATACTTATGTATACTTTTGTATATAAGTATATGAATACTTATGTATACTTTTGTATATAAGTATATGAATACTTATGTATATGTATATGCATGTGCTTCACGGAGACCTGGCTGAATGAACTAATTCCGGACTCTCTCGTCTCCTTGGACGGTTTTCAGCTGGTGAGGGCGGACAGAGATGCTGAGGAGAGCGGTAGGAAGAAAGGGGGGGGACTAGCTGTTTTTATTAATAGTAGATGGTGCAGCCCCGGGCACATTACTGTGAAGGAGCGACTCTGCACTCGAGATATCGAGCTAGTAGCTGTTAGCATCAGGCCGTTTTACATCCCCCGGGAGTTCTCGCACGTTATCATAATAACTGCGTATATACGTCCCTCGGCCGATGCGACAGTCGCCCGCGAGCTGCTTCACGCCACTGTGTCCCGGCTGCAAACGTCACACCCCCAGTCTCTCCTTCTTATCTCTGGTGACTTTAACCATGCTCCCTTGGCTTCTACTCTCCCCACCTTCACTCAGTTTGTGAAGTGCCACACCAGGGAACAAAAAACTCTGGACCTGCTGTATGCCAACACAAAGGAGGCATACAGCTCAGTCCCCCTCCCCCCACTGGGCCGCTCAGACCACAACCTGGTCCATCTGATCCCCACCTACATCCCTATGGTGAGGAAAATAAAACCTACCACGAGGATCATACAAAGATGGACCGAGGAGACCAGCATGGTACTGAGGGACTGTTTTGAGACCACTGACTGGGAGGTGCTGTGCAATTCACATTGTAATGACATTGACAGCTTGACCCACTGCATCACAGATTATATTAACTTCTGTGTTGAGAACATTGTACCCTCCAAGAAGGTCCGTTGTTTCTCCAACAATAAGCCGTGGGTCACCAGGGATCTAAGGGCCCTCCTGAACAAGAAGAAGAGGGCTTTTAGGTCTGGGGAGAAAGAGAGCCTGAAAATGGTCCAGAAGGAGCTGAAGAGAGAGATAAGGAAGGGTAAGACCATCTACAGGAGGAAGCTGGAGAACCAACTCCAGAGAGGCAACACCAAAGAGGTCTGGAGGAGCTTGAGGACTATTTCGGGCCATGGAGGCAACAGCGAGAGAGACCCGGAGTCTGGCGGCAGGGAGTGGGCCAATGAACTGAATCAGTTCTTTAACAGATTCAGTCCTGCCCCCACTCCCCTGACCCCCCAGACCAGAAGCAACGCTCCCCCCTCGTTCTCCTCCTCCTCCTCTTCCTCCCCCTCTTCCACCGGTCTCTGCATTACTGTCGATCAGGTGATAAAACAGCTCAAGAAGATCGAGGCAAGGAAGGCTACCGGTCCAGACGGCCTCAGCTCCAGACTACTGAGAGAGTGTGCGGATCAGCTTGGTATAGTGATTCTGCATATTTTCAACCTCAGCCTCAGTCTGCAGAAGGTCCCCACCTTGTGGAAAACTTCCTGCGTGGTCCCAGTTCCTAAGACTGCGTACCCCAGGGAGCCAAACCACTTCAGGCCGGTAGCATTAACCTCTCACCTGATCAAGACATTGGAGAGAATCATCCTCAATCACCTCAGCCCCCTGATGAATGCAGAGCTGGACCCTCTGCAGTTCGCCTATCGTCCAGGCATTGGTGTGGAAGATGCTACCACCTACCTGATGCACAGGTCTCTTTCACACCTGGAGAACGCGGGAAGCACGCTGAGAATGATGTTTTTTGACCTCTCCAGTGCCTTCAACACCATTCAGCCGGTTCTACTGAGAGGGAAACTGGAAGAGGCTGGAGTAAGGAACCACCTAGCCGCATGGATCATCGACTTCCTCACTGACAGACCACAATATGTGAGACTCCAGGACTGTACGTCTGATGTGGTAGCTTGCAGCACGGGGGCCCCACAAGGCACAGTGCTCTCTCCACTCCTCTTCTCCCTCTACACATCGGACTTTAAACATAATACAGACACCTGCCACCTCCAGAAGTTCTCTGACGACACCGCTATTGTTGGACGAGTGACGGACGGGAACGACCTGGAGTACAGGGGAGTCATCACAGCCTTTGTTGACTGGTGTAGGCAAAACCACCTCTACATCAACACCAGTAAGACAAAGGAAATGGTCGTCGATTTTCGGAGGAATCCTCAACAGACCACTCAGGTGAACATCCAGGGTACAGACATTGAAATCGTGGAGAATTTTAAGTACCTGGGTGTTCACCTCAACAACAAACTAGACTGGTCCACAAACACAGATGCCCTGTACAAAAGGGGCCAGAGCCGCCTCTACCTACTGAGGAGTCTACGGTCCTTTGGAGTGTGCAGGACACTGCTGAGGACTTTCTACGACACTGTGGTGGCCTCTGCAGTGTTTTATGCAGTGCTTTGTTGGGGATGCGGGAGCACGGAGAGGGACAGGAACAGGCTGAATAAGCTGGTCAGGAGGGCCAGCTCTGTTCTGGGCTGTCCTTTGGACTCTGTGGAGGAAGTGGGAGAGCGGAGGATGCTGACCAGGATGATGTCCATCATGGACAGCACCTCCCACCCCCTGCATGAGTCTGTGGAGTCCCTCCGAAGCTCCTTTAGCAATAGACTGCGGCACCCTCATTGCAGGAAGGAGCGCTTCCGCAGATCCTTCCTCCCATCAGCTGTCAGGCTCTTTAACAAAAAAATGGCTGTGTGTTAAGACCTACCGTATGCATGCATGTACATTTATGTGTATGTATGTATGTATATATGTCCTAAGCAACACGCTTACTTAATTATATATTTATTCATGTATTTATTTCTTGACCTACTTATTACCTATCTATTTATGTCTAAAATGCCTTTCCTATTCCTGCATCCTCACCCTCTTGCCACTGGAACAACGAAATTTCCCGAATACGGGATGAATAAAGTTATCCAATCCAATCCAATGCCTATGCCTATTCTTATGCATATGCCTATACATATGCATATGTATATGTATATATTTCAGCAACACGCTTATTTATTCATTTATATATTTATTTATTACCGATTTATTAATGTCTAAATTGTCTTTTGCTTTGTCTGTATTCACACCCTCTTGCTACTGTAACAATGACATTTCCCGAATACTGGATGAATAAAGTTATCTAATATAATATAATACAATATAATATAAATAGCCTGACAAAAGAAAGAGGCATTGGATAATGGCGTGTAATCTATCCAAGTCCCAAGAATATGAAATAGACAACATGAAAAGACCGTCCCTACAACCCAGTTATTCACGCATTGTCTTGGAACCGATTGACGGCGATAAACGAGGTATTACTGCAAAAGACACGATTTGCCACCTGACTTTGAGTCAAGCCGCGTTTATTGACGTGACTTGACACAGATGCTATGGCGCCGGCTCAAATGTCAAAGACAAATCACTCACACAGTGTAACACACACTTGCAATTCTCAATATAACCCGGCGTGTGCAAAACACATAATTACAAAGATTGAGTGAAGTCGACTGGAAATACCAAAGAGCAGTCACGACCGCCTCTGGAAGAAAAAAAATGAAAAAGCTTGTCGCCATGACGGTGAACAAAAAATAGCAGCCCAGAGGGGGACGTTGAGATATAAAACAATTCCCAATCTCACAGCTAAAATGGATGTCCCGTCAAAACGTGTTTATTTAAAAAAAAGTTGTTTGCACTACGTTCAGAGAATATCATCGGCGAAGGAATCCGTGTACTGTACACACCGACATTTTTATATGAATCGATTTGAGTGTTATTGTTCCTATACTATAAACGTTTCATGCATATTTGGCGGATACAAGCCGGGATCTATGTTGACCGCTTATCTATGGTGACCGCTTATCTATGGTGACCGCTTATCTATGGTGACCGCTTATCTATGTTGACCGCTTATCTATGCTGATTGCTTATCTATGTTGACCACTTATCCATGTTGACTACTTATGTATTACTTATTTCTTGGCTACTTATTTATTACTTATTTCTTGATTACTTATTGATTACTTATTTATTGATTACTTATTTATTGATTACTTATTTATTGATTACTTATTGATTACTTATTTATTGATTACTTATTTATTGATTACTTATTTATTGATTACTTATTTATTGATTACTTATTTATTGATTACTTATTTATTGATTACTGATTGATTACTTATTGATTAATTATTTATCACTTATTTATTGATTAATTATTTATCACTTATTGATTACTTATTTATTACTTATTTATTGATTAATTATATAACACGTATTTATTGATTACTTATTTATCACCTATTTATTGATTACTTATTTATTACTTATTTATTGCTTACTTATTTATTACTAATTTATTTATTACTTATTCATTGATTACTTATTCAGTACTTATTTATTACTTATTGATTTATTACTTATTTATTGATTACTTATTTATTACCATTATTATTATTTCTATGTATTGATTATTTATCTATTCATGTGGTGTTATTTGTGCACTTCCCTACTTATTGATGTTGTTGACTGCTTATTTATTATTCATTACTAATTTATAGATTTATTATTGATTTGTCTGTTTGTTTGCTGTTGTTGTGTGCACTTTGTGGTGAAGCATTAAATCTCATTCTACTTGTATAATGACAATAAAAGCATTCAATTGAATTCAAATAATTCAATTCCCAGCGAACAAACAAAGCACTCGGTGGTCCTTGACTGGCCGCTTTGGCCCAAACGCTGGCGAGCTTTGAAAACTAGTAAATCACAAACGACAAAAACCAACAATGGTGACGGAATAGCGAGCAAGCAAGCGGTAAACAGTTTTCTATTCCAGCGCCATCCAACCCACCACCACACGAGCGCACAATTCTTCTCTCTCCTTCTGCGTCAGTAATGACAACGTCCCGGCGTTCCTCTCCGCCAATTAGCCCGGCCGTAATTACACGGCCACATGCGGAGCTGTCAATCACGCCGCTCCTCCACAGAGGAACTCCCCCACCGCCACCCAAAGAGAGCGAGCGAGCGAGACCACAAACGGCGCCAACCAGTAGCACGTCACTCCATTTACCCTCCAACGATCGATCGTCTCGTCCGCCGTCGAGAACGCCGACGGACGACGAGAGGCCTCGCCACGCTTTATCGGCGCCGCCATTACGGCGCGCTTACCACGTCCCGTTGACTCGCTTAATACACTTTGCGCCAACGCCGGCTCCAGATGGCACTCGGGAGCAGATTCACTTTGTAACGGGAGCACAACAAACGTCATACTCCACGAATATTTATTCCCCTGCGAGTATATTAAATATTATTCCACGGGGACGATGGATCATTTTCTTGCAGCTGGAGGAGTTTTTCAACTGTATTATCCTTTAGTTCTACTTTAACGCTACGGAGCGTAGTGTATTAAAAGATTCATCCATTCAATTTCTATACCGCTAATCCTCACAAGGGCGGCGAGGGTGCCGGAGCCTATCCCAGCCGACTATGGTCAGTAGGCCCGGAATTGGTTGTCGGCCATTCGCGAGGCACACTGTGACAAACAGGCAACCAATTACTCATAGCTAGGAACAATATAGCATCCAACTAGCCTAGCATGACTGTTTTGGGGATGCACGAAGAAACCGGAGTACCCGGTGAAAACCCACACAGGCAGTGGGAGACCGTGCAAACTGCTAACCACCATGCCACCATATTAAAACATTCCAAAGTCCTCCTAGGTCCTCAATTTATGCAATTTTATTCATTCATTTTCTGAACAAGGGTCGCAGGGGGTGCTAGAGCCTATCCCAGGTAACTACGGGCACCAGGCAATGGACACCCTGAATCAGTGGCCAGCCAATAGTAGGGCACAAGAAAACAAACAACCAATCACTCGTAGCTATGAACAATATAGCATCCAACTAGCCTAGCATGCCTGTTTTAGGGATGTGGGAGGAAACCAGAGTACCCGGTGAAAACCCACACAGGCAGTGGGAGACCGTGCAAACTGCTAACCACCGTGCCACCATATTAAAACATTCCAAAGTCCTCCTAGGTCCTCAATTTATGTAATTTTATTCATTCATTTTCTGAACAAGGATCCCAGGGGGTGCTAGAGCTTTTCCCAGCTAACAATGGACACCCTGTCCAATTTTATTCATTCATTTTCTGAATAATAATAATCAGACATTGGCTTTGTCATCATCATTGACTCGGCAAAAAAGCCTAATTGTCATCATACCCAGCAACTGCGTATGACGAAATTGGTAAAAAAAAACAAGGGTCGCAGGGGGTGCTAGAGCCTAACCCAGCTAACTATGAGCACCAGGCAATGGACACCCTGAATCAGTGGCCAGCCAATAGTAGGGCACAAGAAAACAAACAACCAAACACTCGTAGCTAGGAACAATATAGCATCCAACTAGCCTAGCATGCCTGTTTTGGGAATGTGGGAGGAAACCAGAGTACCCAGAGAAAACCCACGTAACCCCGGGAAGAACACGCAAACTCCACACCGCCCGGGATCGAACCCTCGACCCCAAAACTGCGATGCCGACCCGCTAACCACCGCCTCTACGCAATTTGTTCCGAGCCAATAAGGTCCGAAAAGAAAAATGTCCTCTCCAATGGCATGTTGAGATCAATAAAGTCAGTCTTTATAAATGATGGTTAAATATCCATTAGCCAGCCGTTGTGTGGCGTTAATTATAAACTTCAAAATGGGGCTTGCAACTAACTTATCAATGCATTTAAGTCAAGCAAATAGCGGCCCTGATTTCCCCCGAGCGTCTCCGAGGGAGGCGGCAAATAAATGAACGTTTCATTCGGACGCGGATAACGCGTTATTCGTTGTCGGGCTTGGCCGGGAATCGAACCGGGACAAGAATCGAACGCAGACAGGGTGATTCGGAAACTACTTCGGTGTGTTCAGGCATACGAGCAATTTGAGATACGAGTAAAATTTCGAGCAAATATTTATCTTGAGATACGAGACAAATTTTGATATATTTTTTTGCATGTTTTGTTCCCGTTAGTCAGTGCAAATGGCGGAGCTTGTTCGGTAATACGAGAGGAGTATATGCTACTTCTCGTTGGCAAGTGGTCGTACGTTATCCTATTGTGAGGACATTTGTGTCTATCATTTTCGGAATATTTTGAAGGGAATACAAAAGCAAACAACCGTCGATAGGTTGCATCTGAAAGTCAGGGTGGAGGCGGGGCCAATAGAGCCAACCCGGGAGAAGAAAGCGAATCAAAATTTAAAACAAAATTAGAATTAAGTTTAGTGTTAGGTTAGATTCAACTTATTTTTGAGTGTGTCTGCATCGTAATCAAAGTTCATTTCAATTTGTTTATGTTATGTTCCGAGCGCGTTGCCATGCAAAACCGGTACTCGGACGATTCGCCGAAAGACGTTTCGCCGACGGACAGTTCGCCGAACGGACGTTTTGCCGAAACGGGATTCGCGCGCTCGCCCCGCCCCCGGATCGTGTGTGTACATGTTTTTCAACCTCAGCCCGCGGGCCATATACGGCCCGTTACAGATAACATTCATTTAGGAATAACAAGGGCATGTACTGCCCCCCCTGCTGGACATATTTCTAAATACAAGCAACAGCGTAACAATGTTGTCAAAAGAATTCAAAGACTTTTTGTGCTTTAAAAGTGGTAAAATGACTAAAAAAAAATGGCACATTTTCATGTATTTTGACTTTTAAATTGTGAGTATGGCTCTCAAGGAATAACATTTGAAAATAGGAATTGTTTATGGCTCTCTTTCAAAAAGGTTCCCGACACCTGGTCTATGTGAACACAAAACTGGTTTTGCCTAAAATTAGGGGTCTGAAATTCCAAGATTAAAATGGCCATAGTACTTCTATTTACATGACGTAAACCGAACATTGATCAGGGTCTGCATAGTGATTACAAAGAGATAAAACCTGTTATCTAACGGATATCCTTTAACAAGTCACTGATTTTTGGGAAAATCATTCAAAAACGAGGACAAAAGACCTTCCACGTCCCATCATCAAAGTCTTACCTTTGGGATGTCTTCTTGTATTTCCGCCTGCCAGAGATAAACACCAAGTTACATTTGGCCAGACGTAAACCAAAAAAAAAACGAATGAACTTCTATGAAAGGCAACATAAAAATATATCTCTTACACAATGCAATAAGCAATTCATTCCAAAAACACCATTAAAGATTTTCAAAGATGAACTGCATTACTAAGAATACAAAAGCAATTCTTGGTGACATTTATGGAGATGAATATATTGACATGGCAGAAATAGCATAAGCCGTCAAGTCCACGCTGTTAACTTAGCAATTACTTAGGCAGATGATTTAGAAGAAAAAACATGAATAAAAGATGAGCATTCACTCACACAAATGCGTACACACATTTGACATCTTTCCTACTTCACTACACACACACACACACCTACTATTCGCTTATGTTAACATTTGGACCAAAACAAACACCCACGAACGACTCCACCTGGAGCTAAAAGCATTCTCTAAAAAAAAAAAAATGCATACACACACTTTAGGCAATTTTTATCACTTGGCGCCCACAAAACGCTCCGAAAACCCGCGGACGGCGATTAAAATTCCGCTCAGGCGCAATTGACAGCACTTAGTTTGATTTGTTTGTCAGTCCTTTTCGGTAGATCTTAAGACCGGGGGGTGAGGAATTCAGTTTTTTTGGCGGGCCACATTCACACCGATGAGGTCTTGGTTTGTTTTTGGTCCAATCAATTTTGAACGCTCTAAATCAAGGGTGTCAGACTCGGGTTGGTTCGCGGGCCGCTTTAACGTCAACTTGATTTCACGTGGGCCGGACCATTTTAGATATCATATTTAGATTTTTTTATCTTTTATTTATTTTATATTTAGCATGTCGTAGGTAGAGCTGATCGTAGGTCGAGTTACCACTGTACGAGTAAAATTTTGGGCAAATATTCAAATTGAGATACGAGACAAATTTTGATATACAAGCATACTGGGGCTGCTCATAAGAACATCATGGCCACTGTCTTTCCCGTCGCAACTCCCTCGTGTAATGTCTCTACGAGCACTGGGCGGAGCCTCGCATTTTTTTCTTTGTTTTTTTTTTCGTTAGTCAGTACAAATGGCAGAGCGATCGCTAATACGAGACGAGTATATACTACTACTTCTCGTTGGCAAGTGGTCGTGCGTTATCTTATTGTGAGGACATTTGTGTGCATCATTTTCAGAATATTTTGAAGGGAAGACAAAAGTAAACAACCCTCGATAGGTTGCATCTGAAAGTCAGGGTGGAGGCGGGGCCAATAGAGCCAACCCGGGAGAAGAAAGGTATCAAAATTTAAACAAAATTAGAATTAGGTTTCGTGTAAGGTTGGATTAAACTTTTTTTGAGTGTGTCTGCATCGTAATCCAAGTGCATTTTAATTTGTTTATGTTATGTTACGAGCGCGTTGTCATGCAAAACTGGTACTCGGACGATTCGCCGAAAGACGTTTCGCCGACGGACAGTTCGCCGAACGGACGTTTCGCCGAAACGGGATTCGCGCGCTCGCCCCGCCCCCGGATCGTGTGTTTATTTTTAAGTGTTTCTGCATTGTAATCCAAGTTCATTTAAATTTGTTTGTTATGTTACAAGCGCGTTGTCGTTGACTCTCGATTGTCAAAAATCTGGATGGTTGTGAAAGCGAATTTTGGACAAAATGGAACCGTGTTTAGAAAACTCAATGCGGAAAAAGGATTTCCAAGGTCAGTGAAGCGGACTCGACGAGATTCCAATCCACGTTAAAAAGATAAAAACCTGATAAACAACTCGTGATGACTCATGGCAAAAGAAAGCTTTACGCTCCTCGTGGCGGGGTCGCAACGACAAGAGCGAAAAGTACATAAAAGGTAATTGCCACTCCATCTCGGAACGCGGCGTGACGCCGAGTTCTGAGAGGTCAGTGAAGGTGTTGATTGGTTGGCGCTCACGCATGGCTTTTGAGAGAGCATGTAAAGATGTCATCGCTTAAAAAGCTTCTTTTTTTGCGTTGAGAGGGGAAAAATAGCATCGAAAAAGACGCGGGTGAAGGCCAATCCCCCGTTAAATGTCCACTAAAGCTGCGCTTGACCCGTGTTGTGATTCTGTTTCACAGGAAATGACTTTAAAAAGGGGGCAAAATCAAGCCACGGATTTCCGGCTTTTAATTCGGGACAGCATTTTCTAAGCGTTAAATCCGTCTTCTTTCTCCCCATTGGTTCGAAACGCAACTGTAAAAAGTCGTATGCAAACTGTGCCAACACCGAAAGGTTGCCAGATCAACCACTTAATGGACTACAAGAATGCAAAATACAGTTTTTTTAAGGAAGGCGATCTCTGGAAAGTCGGAATTATTGTTTGGATTTTAGCCGACATGAATTTGCAGCTAATTATGTTTTGGGGAAGTCTCAAAAAAACAATGTACTGAGCACAGGTTCAATTTGTCGTATCCAAGGCGACGCCAAATTGGTTCAAGGTAGTATTTTCGTCTGAAATGCAACTATCTATCAAAGCAATCGTGCTTTGCGATTGGCTCATACTGCTTTCGAAGGAACCACAAATTTTCTGGCGTTAGATACACAACGGGAAATACGTTGCAACATGTGTCAAAGTGGCGGCCCGGGGGCCAAATCTGGCCCGCCGCATAATTTTGTGTGGCCCGGGAAAGTAAATCATGAGTGCTGACTTTCTGTTTTAGGATCAAATTAAAATGAAGAGTATAGATGTATATTAAATTTCCTGATTTTTCCCCTTTTAAATCAATCATTGTCATTTTTTAATCAATTTCTTCGGTGTTTTTAGTTCAAAAATCATTTTGTAAAATCTAAAAATATATTTTAAAAAAGTTAAAATAAACATTGTTTTAGATCTATAAAAAACAGAATATTCAGGGCTTTTAATCCAGTTCTTTTAATCCATTTATTTAAAAAAATCTAAATATGATGTATATTAAATTTCCTGATTTCCCCCCCTTTTAAATCAATAATTGTCATTTTTTAATCCATTTTTTCTGTGTTTTTAGTTCAAAAATCATTTTGTAAAATCTACAAATATTTTAAAAAGCTAAAATAAACATAGTTTTAGATCTATAAAAAACAGAATATTCAGGGTTTTAAATCCAGTTCTTTTAATCCATTTATTAAAAAAATATCTAAATATTATATCTAAAATGGTCCGGCCCACATGAAATCGAGTTGACGTTAACGCGGCCCGCGAACCAACCCGAGTCTGACACCCTTGCGTTACGAGAATCCCGAGACCTGTTAAAAACCAGGGGTCCCCAACCCCCGGTCGTCAAGGGCACCTAACCAATCGGTTTTCCGCGTACCCCTCCTCAAACTCGCCTGGATCAGGAGTCTGATAACAACAATCCGGATCAGTAGATTGAGGTGTTGCGGTTCAGGGAGATACGGATAAACCGATTGGATAGACACCCTCAAAGACCGGAGTCGGTGACCCCCACTCGAAAGTCATCGACAAGTCTAAGCGATTCTTTAGTTTACCTAAAAATCCCTCTCAACATCCCCGATTGCCCGGCGACCTTTGACCAAAAACTTGATTCGCCGTCTGACCGGTTACGATCCGTAAGCCCCGTCTGGCATCGTTCCTACGTCACGGACACACACACACACACACAAACACACACACAAACACACACTTGTTGACGAGATGTTAAAAGTGTGTGTACTCACAATCCTCTAAGCCTGAGCCAAATTTTCTCAATTTGTTCCGGCTGGAGGTACTTGAGGGACGTGCTTTCGAACTCCTCGATTTCTTTGGTGGGGGACTCCATGTCACCCCCGAGTGACGCCGCTCGCGGGAAATCGTGGACGACCAGGAAAAGTTTAATCCCTCACGTGCAAGAGAGAGAGCTAGCGTGACTCTAGATAGCTTCGTTTCAGTCACACCGGCGCCCTCAGCCGCGACGCCTCGGTGGTCATCATCCCGTCCCCCTTTTCCGTCTTTTTTTAAAAAAAAATCTCTTTTGTCCTCTCGGGTTCAATTTGAAGAGGGAGTCCGGGGGGTGATGAAGCAGTTCCCCGACAGTTTCCCCAACTGTCCGGAAGGCTCAATCTTTTCCCGCGTGAGCGCGGGAGTGCCGGAGCCGGTCCATGCTCGCCGAGCGACGGCGGGATGCAGACGGCAGGGCGGTGAAATCCGGGATTAACGCACACTACCGCCGAGCTCTTTACACACATATACACACACACATACACACACACACAAGCGCAGAAGGGAGAGAGGGGAGGAACGGCGTCAAAGAAGGGGGGAGGAGTCACGACTGATAATGAAAAACCATGTTCTGTTTCATCCGTTGGCAGACAAGGATGGAGGGAGAATAAAAGTGGACGGGTGGAATTCATCGGAAATTTGTCATAAAATGGCAATTTCACTTTTTTTTTAAATATATAATTTGTTACGTACACAAGGCATGTGTTTCCCAACTTGAATCGAGCCAAACACCAAACCAACGTCAGAAAAAGTAGCATTTTACTCTTTCTTACTTTGAAGCTGACGGGAAAAGACTGCAGAAGATCATCAACTGCCCCCTACCTACCCTGTCCAGCATCTACAAATCCCGGTGCCTTAGAAAGGCAGAGAGCATCATAAAAGACAATAAGGATCACATCTCAGCCATTATTTGTTGGCAGGGTCAGAAATCTGCCTCAAGGCCTTCACAATCAGTTCTGCAGGCTCTGCTGCATTAAACAAGCGTCGATAAGACTGTTGCTTTAACCAATCAGAATTCGATTTGGTGACACCACAATGCCTACTCGCAGGCGTAGGGATACGTCATCGCTTTCACCAACTATGATTGGCTAGTGATTAGCCAGAGCTACCAAACTGTATCTGGAGCGAGCTGCACAAGCTTCAAAAATCACCAATTTTACAATGACACCAAATAATTGATGCAAAACTTTTAGTATCATAACATCGGTCAAAGAAAAGTCGACTTTAAGAAAAGCAACACTGTGGCGTCTATGGATTGACGGCGAAATGATGGAATTGCAAATAACCCGTTTAACGGATGTCATCGGAACAAACAGATAATTCATTCGCATATTAAACGCGGAGCCAAGCAGGATTAAATAACATGCAGATGGTCGCATTGGCGCCGATTGGACCGAGATTACGCCGAGAGCGCGTCCGCGTCCCACGTGGGCGGCCCAAAAACCAGCGGCGTCATCTCAATCCGATTGCGAAAATACCAAAGGCGGGACATTCGGGACAGAGTGCCTGCCTACTTCTCCGTTTTTTTTTTTTTATAGGGCATCGGTGACAAACCCGGATTTGGACGTTGCAAAAACTACGAGCCGTCTCCGTTAACGCTGCCTTGTACAACACGGCTAACGCTAGTTAGAATGTAGGCGGTTGGCTACCTGGAGAAAAGCCACGAAGGCCCAGGGAGAACATGCAAACTCCACATGTTGGGGACCCACCTGGCAATCGAACCCTCGACCTGTCAAAAAGGTTCGTCACCCCTACGCTAATCTTACAAAAGGGACTGTGCGGTAAAACCTCAGTCTCAGTCTGCAGAAGGTCCCCATCTTGTGGACTTCCCGTGTGTGGCTCCAGTTTTTTATACCTAGGTCAAGGGTGTCAGACTCGGGTTGGTTCGCGGGCTGCTTTAACGTCAACTTGATTTCACGTGGGCCGGACCATTTTAGATATAATATTTAGATATTTTTTTTCTAAATGGATTAAAAGAACTGGAGTAAAAGCCCTGAATATTCAGTTTTTTATAGATCTAAAACAATGTTTATTTGAGCTTTTTTTAAATATATTTTAAGATTTTACAAAAGGATTTGTGAACTAAAAACACAGAAAAATTGATTAGAAAATTACAATTATTGATTTAAAAGGGGGGGAAATCAGGAAATGTAATACACATCTATACTCTTCATTTGAATTTGATCCTAAAACAGAAAGTCAGCACTCATCATTTACTTTCCCGGGCCACACAAAATGATGCGGCGGGCCAGATTTGGCCCCCGAGCCGCCACTTTGACACAGGTGAACTAGGTCTACAATGTCTTCTGTGTCTGTCTTGCTACTGCAACCAAGAAATTTCCCGAATACGGGATGAAATAAAGTTCTAATCTAATTTTTTTTTTTTAAGGATTTGACTGGCTTTGAGAAATGTTATTGAAATGTGATATATTTGTGGGAGTGGCCCTAAAACCCCCTCCCCCTCCCCCACGATCTGAGATCTTCCAATTACTTGATGCCGAGATAAATCCGGGGCAGCACCTCAAAAGCATCTCCCGCTTTCATCTGTGGTGATGGCTGATGCGGTCTTCAAAAGCACGCGGGTGTTTCCTCTCCCGTCCGGCCTTTTCCGATGGCCCAAATGCACTTTTCATCACGGCTTTTTGCGGAACGAGGACGACGCCCCCTCGGGGGACACGTGGCGGCGGCTCGGGGTCGGCGCGAGGTGAGGGCCGCCGTGACGTCGCCTCGCCGAGTTGGCGGTTCGCCGTTGGCGGGTGTAATCACCAGGGAATTCGTCGGAAGGTGTAAATGTGACGGCTATGTCCCGAAAAACAAGCTAGGAGGTCCCCGAAGGTCAGCACTCTGAATTCAGAATATGAGCTGTGAGTGCCGACAAGATTCAACGGTTTATCTCACCTTCACGCTGGATGACGACATCTGGCATCTGGGATTTTCACAAATAAACTAGTACTCCAAAAAGTTCAAAAGGGACAGACAACAGGCAGTAGCAAAAAATTACCTTCATGAGAAAGATAGTTGCCAAAAGTACCATATTTTCCAGACTATAAGATGCAACTAAAACAGTTACATTTTCTTAAAAGTGCGCCTCATACATGGTTGGTTAATACAATGTTGGTTAACCATTGAATAAAATTCCCTTTAGTTGATATACCATTACTACTACAACTACTACAACTACTACTAATACTACTAAAGCTCCATCTAGTTGACACATTTCCTATCCAGTACTATTACTACTACCGGTACATCTAGGGAATGCATAACAAAACACAACTACTAACCACTACTACTACTGCTACTACTACAACTTCATCTAGTGGTTGTATAAGACAATCCTCTACCACTACTACTACTACCACTACCACCACTACCACCACTACTACCACTACTACCACTACTACCACCACTACCACTACTACCACTACTACTACCACAACTACTACCACAACTACTACCACAACTACTACCACTACAACTACCACAACAGCTCTATCTAGTGGTTGTATAAGACAATCCCCTACCACTACTACTACCACTACCACTACTACCACTACTACCACTACTACCACCACAACAGCTCTATGCAGTGGTTGTATAAGACAATCCCCTACCACTACTACCACTACTACCACCACCACTACCACCACCACTACCACCACTACCACCACCACCACCACTACTACCACCACCACCACCACTACTACTACTATTACCACTACCACCACTACCACCACTACCACCACTACCACCATTGCCACCACCACCACCACCACCACTACCACTACTACCACTACTACCACCACTAGCCACTACCACCATTGCCACCACCACTACCACCACTACTACCACTAACCCTACCACCACCTACCACAACCATCCGGCAGCGATGACAATAAAAACTGAAAACGTCATGGGGCTAAAATATCCCCCGCCACGGTCGGAGCTATTCTCGTCACCGCACCCGGGCTCGTGACGTCACGGCGTCATTAGCGGGCGGCGGCCATTTGGAGGTACATAAAAAATTCAGATGTCATTAAAATTCCCGAGGAAGTCGATAAGGATATCCGCGCGTCGGAATAGTCATTGCGCCTTCCAGTAATAGTCTCACTTTAGCCTTTGTCATAAAACACAACTTGCCATCTGCTACCATAGATAAATAAAATGAGTTATGAAATGAGAGAAAGGAAGAAAAACTACACAAAATGATGACCCTATCATAAAGCGATAATCAAACATGGCGTAGTGTTTAAAAAGAAGCCGAATGCTCCAATCTGTTACCAAAATGTAATCAGCGAGGCTTTCGAGGCGACTCACGCGAGGACAAACGTATCGATTTCCGCAAAGGTTAAAAGCATTTCTCTCTCTCGGCATTGACCAAATTTATGGAAAACAAAACATACGCGATTTTGGGCCGCGTTAAGGAGATTCAAAAGCCAAAAAGCAAAACCGTGCTTGGATAAATTGGATCCTGTGACCCGATGGATCGTTTTAAACATATTGAAAATTTTCAAATGAACGGGATTCAAGTTAGATGAGGAAATTTCCGTAATCAGAGCTGTCAAATGCTCCCGATCAGTTTTTTCCAAACTACTAATAATGCATTTTGTATCAAAACTACTAAAATATAAAAAAAATACAAACTAAAAAAATGTTTAAAAATTAAACAATGATTTTTTTCAGCAATTTACATTTCAAATGTTGAAAGTCTTCATTTTTGGCTATTAGATTATTAGCTTAGAACTTTATTTCATCCCAAAATTTGGAAATTTCCTTGGTTGCAGTAGCAAGCAAAGACACAGAAGACATTGTAGACCTAGATAAAAAAAACTGGAGCCACACACAGGAAGTCCACAAGGTGAGGACCTTCTGCATACTGGTACTGAGATTAAATATATAAATAAATAACTATGAACTGACCTAAATATTTTTTGCATTTTGGAAAAAACATTCAATTATTTTGAAAGTTAGATAGCGAGTTCACTTCCTTTTCAACGCGGTAGTTAAAACCAAAACAATACTAGTAGTTGATTAATTGTCTGAGTTGCAAAAAATCACTATTGAAAACAGGAAACTATTCGAAAAGCATTAGAAAATGACATCATATTGAGCTTTATATTTGTACGCATCTATGGTAAAGGCTCAGAAAATCAGATAATTCTTTTTAGCCACAATTAAATATAACAACAACGACAACAACAAGAACGGCAATGCCAGACAAAAAGCATCCACAAAAACAAAATGTCCTCATCCCCGTTTCAAATCTCAAATCCAATCATCCCAACGCACTTTCACCGACACGCCAGGAAATGTTGGCGGGGGCGCCACCTGCGGCCATTTTGTCTCGGGAGCCATCAAGGTTAATTGGAATCAGACGGCTAAAACGGTTCAATATTCCAAAAGTGACAAGACATTATGTTAATAGACATTTGATGTCCTTGTTATCAAGGTGGATTCGATCTCGGCCGCATCCCCGGAGGTCGCCGTCCGTCCGTGCAATTAGCGCCACCGTGTGCGTGCATGTGTGCGTTTGTGTGTGTGTGGCGAGGAAAAAATGTCAGATGATCTTCTTAGAGTGAAGATGAACCTGCAAATGGTGGCCCTAATTCACCGTAAAAACTGCCAGAAAATGAGCACAGAATGCCAATCGCAGACGCTAACGAAACGGTACGATGACCCTATGCTAATGATATCTATTTATGTATGCTCCTCCCACTCAAGTGTCACGAAGATCATTGCACCCCTAAAATATATAATGGGGGAATTTGCCGTTTCCATTTCCAGTGGGAAATGATCGGGTAAGCAAATGACCAAGCATTTCTTTTGAATTCAAATCAATATATCAAAAGGATTTGACTTCTATTGCAGTCAATGAGTTCATTGACTAAGTACAAAATAATGCAAAGGTATGAGGATACTGTCATCTAAATCATCTTTTTTGTGCATTTAAAATATTTTTTTTTGAATGAGTTAATACATCAGAAGTTAACTGTGTTAAAAAATAATAATATTTATGTTTATATTTATACATAATTGGAACAATTTTTGCAGAACAAAGAAATAATGTCCAGTGAGCGCAAGAATGCGAGAACATTCTCAAAACTCAATAAATAATAAATGTATAACTTATTTCTTGATTATTTATTTATTGTTCATTTTTATTATTTCTTGATTATTTATTTATTGTTCATTATTATTTATTGCTCTATTTATTGTTCATTGTTATTATTTATTGATTATTTATTTATTGTTCACTGTTATTATTTATTGATTATTTATTTATTGTTCATTGTTATTATTTATTTATTTATTTATTGTTCATTGTTAATATTTATTGATTATTTATTTATTGTTCATTTATGTATTGCTATTATTTTATTGATTATTTATTTGTTGTTGTTATTTCTTGATTTATTTATTGTTCATTGTTATTATTTATTGATTAATTATTTATTGTTATTATTTCTTGATTTATTTATTGTTCATTGTTATTATTTATTGATTATTTATTTATTGTTCATCATTATTATTTATTGATTATCTGTTTGTCTGTTGTTGTTAATTGTGCACTTTGTGGTCAAGCTTTAAATCTCATTATACTTGTATAATGAAAACAAAATCACGTTGAATTAGTTTTTATATAAGAGTAGTTATATGAAACAAAATATGGAAATTCTACGGTTTCCTACATAAAACCTAAACAATGGAGAAGCGCTTTTCAAGTGAATAGCTCTATCTAGTGTTAAAGTTGAGAAATACAACAGAATGTAGAATGAACTAAATCTTCTTTTGTGGGCCACATTCACCCATCTTGTAAAAATTTAGGGATTTTTGAGACCCCTGCTGGGGAAATTGCGCATAATGACGGAAAATGCTACATTTGAACATCTTGAAAGCGTCAATGCCATTCTAAATGGTTTTTTTTTGGCATATATATATATACATATTTGTTGACGTCATTTTTGGCATATGGAGCAACCTAACAAGTATCAAACCTGATAGCCGTCTTCTCTGTGGCGTCCGCCTCGTCCGTCAGGGGGAGCTCGTCCGCCAGGATCTCGGCGGGACTCCGGGGGTCGTTCTCCGGGGACTTGGGCTCTTTGCCTTTCATGCCCATTCCGGCCGTGATGGCGTTCCATAATGCGCTCTGGGATTTGGAACCTGCGGAAAGATACAAAAGGAAGTGTTAAAAAATTACTTAATTAATATAAATAAAAATACATAATAATATATATATATTTTTTTTTTAAAGCTCCGGTTTCTATCGTGGAAGGACAGCGGCTAGTAAGACTGAAGTAGTAGTATTCTTACACTGCCATCGTGTGGGGGGAAATGTAACACAGCTAGTCACACAAAATCACACCAAAACATCTCATCTCATTTTCTGAACCGCTTTGTCCTCACTAGGATCGCGGGGGGTGCTGGAGCCTATCCCAGCTAACTTCAGGGCTGAGGCGGGTGACACCCTGAATCGGTGGCCAGCCAATCGCAGGGCACAAGGAGACAAAGGACAACCAATCATAGCTAGGGGCAATTTAGAGCGTCCAATCAGCTTAACATGCATGTCTTTGGAATGTGGGAGGAATCCGGAGTACCCGGAGAAAACCCACGCAGGCCCAGAGGGAGAACATCCAAACTCCACACAGATGGACCGGCCTGGATTTGAACCCAGGACCCCAGAGCTGTGAGGCCGACGCGCTAACCACTCGTACGCCGGGCCGCCTACCAGAATATTCAAAACAGAGTACCGAGTTTGCCCGCTATTGGCTAGCGAGCATTGTTAGCATCATATAAAGTGGCATACTAAAAAAAAATCTATGCACCAAGTCTTTTTTTGTTACAAATGTAGTCTTTAATGCCCTTTTATACTTTCCTTTAACTTTAATAAGGTCGCAATCTTACGCAAAAGTGTACTTAGAATTTTACAGAAAAATAGCCCTTTTTTCATGTAGCATTAGCCCATTAGCTCGGATGAAAAGTTATGCCGTTTATCGACTCACGTGCAAAACTGGCTGGTGGTCGACTTGAGCTTTCTCCGTCTTCATTTGCCACTAGAAAAGAGAACAAAAAAAATGGATACAACCAGGTCAGTCAACCCAAGTAAAAGCAGAGGAGGTAAAAATACAAAATGATAAGTAACCTGACAAAACCATGAATATAAAGCGAGGAAACCGGTTTTGAAACCATCTTACATTGAGGAAAAACTAATGAGCTGCCCTTTAATGTTCGTCTAAGTGTCCTTTTCTATCTTAACCTATTACAAAGCAGCCCGGGCTTCCGTTACCGTGGTAACGTGGTTAGCTGGAAAGTGAGAGCCAAGGCAAAGCATACCAAAAGTGTCAGCTCAATTGCAATAATAATAGTAATATCTCTGGGCTTTTAGGAAAGGGAATTTTGCAATGGGAACTGAGCATTTTTATTTTATTTCTGTATTAATGAGCCAGGAAAAAAACATGAAAAGTGTAGAAACATTAAAAATATGATACACTGACCAAATTAGAATTTTTATTTTTATAGGGAAGAGTACTAATATCCATGTAAAAGAAAGTATGTATGTAAAACACTTGAGCTTTGATCATGGAAAAAAATAATGTAAAAAAATACTATGCATGCAAGTGAAGCCATGTTAGTTACTAAAAGTTATAAATTGCAAAAAAAAGGGTACTACTGGCATTGATAGAAGGGTTGTCACCATGTGACAAAAAATTACTGGCAATTATTGGCATACATTGATACATATACAATTGGCGATTTTTAATACTTCAAAACTCATTTTTTAACAACCAAATATTTTTTCTTATCAATTATCTGTTTAACAAATGAAAGTGGAAGGTTTTCAAGGTGGGACTTCGCCTCATTTGATTGTTTGAAAGCGGCTATAGGAGGAAAAACAATTTGGCAAGCTATGCTAAAAAGCAGGGGGGGCAAACATGTGGCTCTCGAGCCGCATGCGGCTCTGCTTCAAATCATATTTTGCATATCATGTGGCTTTTTGCCTCTTTTTCTTATTTTTATACTCTTAAAACAAACTCAAATTCATCAGGGCCCATAAAAAAAATACATTCAAAAACTAATTTGGATTTTTTTATGCTGCTTCAAATTTTGCATCTTTATATCCAACTTGTTTGCTCCCCTGCTATAACGCAACCCAAATTTATATTCTCCACATCTAAACTGCTAGTAAAAAACAGGCTAATAAAAAAAATATTTATAAAAAAAAATAAATTGGGCGGCCCGGTGGCTTGAGTTGTTAGCGCGTCGGCCTTACAGCTCTGGGGTCCTGGGTTCAAATCCAGGTGGGTCCACCGGCGTGGAGTTTGCATGTTCTCCCCCGGGCCTGCGTGGGTTTTCTCCGGGTACTCCGGTTTCCTCCCACATTCCAAAAAAAATATAGTAGGCTAATTGGACACACTAAATTGCCCCTAGCTACGAGTGATTGGTTGTTTGTCTCATCATGCCCTGCGATTGGCTGCCCACCGATTCAGGTCTGTCCCCCGCCTCTAGCCAGGAGTCAGCTGGGATAGGCTCCAGCACCCCCCGCGACCCTAGTGAGGATAAAACTGTTCAGAAAATGAATGAATGAAAAAACAATTGGTGTAGTACTCAGATTTAGTGCTGTTTTTTTACTTTGTTGTTTAGTGAAATACTACAAATGAAGGGATTAAAAATACTATGAACGGACACGCTGGGGAAAATAAACAAGTCGTCAATGGAGGCAGTGGCGCGCTAACGAGCTTATTTCACGACGGAACGCTAGAAATGGGCGTCCAAACATCAGGGACTGACTGAAGTCCCGGTTTGATAGAAGACTGGTGGTGAGCGACAATGAGGGAGCCGTGCTTAGCGGTCACGCTTCAGTTGAGGTGATTGGCAAAAAACACTACGGGCAACGCGGCGGCCGGTCCGGCGGAGACATTGATTGTCATTCTTCTGGGTCGCCATGACAACCGGCTACACCGGCAAGTGCCTGGCCTTGAATCGGAGGCTGCGTGCAAAGATTTGGAGAACGGAAAGTCCTTTTACGAGACCGAAAACCTCCGAGGGTTGATTTTAGTAGGGATGCGCCCAGTCAGAATTCATCGGAAATTAAATAAATCAAACTGGAATAGTCGAGAGAAAAGCCATCTTATTTGTGGAAATCAGGTGAAAAACTGTATCACATCTTAGTATCTGTAAATTGAAATATGTAAACTATAGTGAAATCCCTTTTGTAAATGAATGGTTTCTGGTTTTTGAAATGAAAATGAGCAAAAGCAATCTAGCGTGAAAAAAATAACAAAAATGCAATAACTGCAGTAACCATCAAAGTCTTCAACATTGGCTTTAAATGTATCTGGCGCCATCTAGCGTGGTGAATGGGTATTATGTCTAGACCCCGAATTTAAGACACTTTTTCAGTCATATTTCAATGAGGAAAAAAAACATCGTCTTACATTCGGGTCAAATCGGTGTATTTGTTTTTCCCCTCTTCATTGTTTGCCTTGTCCGAAAAATAGCATCTTGCTATTGGTTCGCGGGCCGCGTTAACGTCAACTCGATTTCATGTGGGCCGGACCATTTTAGACATAATATTTAGATTTTTTTTTATAAATGGGTTAAAAGAACTGGATTTAAAACCCTGAATATTTTGTTTTTTTACAGATCTAAAACAATGTTTATTTGTGCTTTTTTTTAAATATATTTTGAGATTATAGAAAATGATTTTTGAACTACAAACACAGAAAAAAATGATTTAAAAAATGACAATTATTGATTTAAAAGGGGGAAAATCAGGAAATTTAATATACATCTATACTCTTCATTTTAATTTGATCCTAAAACAGAAAGTTGGCACTCATGATTGACTTACCCGGGCCACACAAAATGATGTGGCGGACCAGATTTGGCCCACGGGCCGCAACTTTGACACGTGCCTTACTTTGTCATTTTCCCCCAAAGTTCGCCTAAACTTGGCTTATCGGGACAAAAAGCATGATTCCCAAGTGACGTCAGCGGCGGTTTGAAATCTCGTCCGGTTTCCACGGAGTGCCAACTTTGGGATGGCGGCGTGCACGCAAAGTCTTACCGATGGTGATGTTGAAACCGTCGATGCTGAAAGTTGCGCTGCGACCCTTTCGGAAGCGATGCTTCTTGGAGTTGGCTTCCATGGCTCCGACTTTAATCTGCGCTTTCGGCTCTGGAGTCTTTAGCTTCAGTTGAGTAACTGTCCTCGCGGGGGGGCCGGAGAACTGAGATCCACGCCGCCTTTTTGGACACACCCCCCTCCCTGAACGTTTCTTCTCTCTTCCTCTTGATGCTTCCTCACACCTCGCCGAGCTCATTTCAACTTGTGGCTCTTGACTGGATTTTTTTCTCTCTCTCGCTCTCTCTCTAAGAGGTGAGGTAGGTGTATAGTGGGAGGTGGAATGGGAGGACATCTCTAGAGATATTTAAAAAGCACATGACTCCGCCTACTAGGAAGAATTTTCAGCGTCGGAGGCTGGGACTTGGCGTGACAAACTCGAAACAAGAGATGGGAAAACGGCGCGAGAGCGATGATGTGTATTGAGTCCCGACGAGTCATTGAATCAATGCTACGCTAGCTTTTCATTTTCTCGATGCTGATTTACCAGGCACAGAAAAGCCAAGTCCATTATGAGCGCACACGAAAACACACACACACACACACATGCTTACACAATAGCTTTGTTCCTAGGCATAACATACACACACACACAGTTTTCCCGCTCCGTTGGTTGTGTCATATTTGTTAGTCGACAAAAGGCATCCTAATGAATTCCGTCCGAGCTGGGGCAGGCTTTCTTTATTACTTTTTGACTATTAGCCGGAATGTTGAATTGAATTAAATGCTTTTATTGTCATTATAAAATTGTCATTATAAGATTTAAAGCTTCACCACAAGGTACACAAATAACAACAACAAACAGACAAGTAATCAATAAATCAGTAATAAATAATAAATACCAAGTAGTCAACAATATAAATAAGTAGGGAAGTGCACAAATAACAAACAAACAGATAAATAATCAATAAATAGTAGTCAACATAAAAAAATGGTAGTCAACATAAACAATAAGTGGCAGTCAACATAATAAATAAGTTTCAGTCAACATAATAAGTAAGTAGCAGTCAACATAATAAATAAGTAGCAGTCAACATAAAAAATACATAGTAGTCAACATAATAAGTAGCAGTCAACAGAAAAAAAAGTAGCAGTCAACATAATAAATAGGTAGCAGTTAACATAATAAATAAGTAGCAGGCAACATAATAAATAAGTAGCAGGCAACATAATAAATAAGTAGCAGGCAACATAATAAATAAGTAGCAGGCAACATAATAAATAAGTAGCAGTCAACATAATAAGTAAGTAGCAGTCAACATAATAAGTAAGTAGCAGTCAACATAATAAGTAAGTAGCAGTCAACATAATAAGTAAGTAGCAGTCAACATAATAAGTAAGTAGCAGTCAACATAATAAGTAAGTAGCAGTCAACATAATAAGTAAGTAGCAGTCAACATAATAAGTAAGTAGCAGTCAACCTAATAAGTAAGTAGCAGTCAACATTATAAATAAGTAGCAGTCAACATCGATAACCAAATGGATAAAGACGCCCGCCCACCTTATTAACGCCATGTGACATTTGGCACCCCCTCCCATCCAATCAGGTGTCATCAAGCGCTGATTTTTGCACTTTGCCTTTCCGCTACGACACTAATACCAGAACATAAATATCAGGTGACATTTGTTAAATGTCACTTCGTATTAAGGAATTGACTTTTTGGGTATCGCATCGACAAAGTAATCCGAGCGCAAAAACAAATCAATCCATGTGATTTTTTAAAAAAAATTCAGGGGGGGAAATGGAGGCCTTGTATTTCGCCATGCATGTTCCCTCGAAATAGACGCTGGGGTGACCGGGTGCAACATCCACTTGAGATAAACGTCCCCTCAAATAGACACTCATCAAGAAACGCAGCGGGTAATTATCTCGGCGCATAGAAGCTATTTTTCACGAGGGTTACCCTCCGATTCCCCTTCTTTGCTAACCAAAACACCAACGGCCAAACAAAACTACAAAAATTTCAAAAATACAAACAAAAAAAAGTTGTTTTTTGGGGGCAATTTACATGAAAAAATAAGTTCTCATTTTTGCATTTTTGTCTCGCCATTTTAACTTACCTTCGCTGCCAAATACTATTAATCCAATTTTTACCTAATTATTAAATATGCATATTGTATCAAAACTACAAAATAATAATAATAAAAGCTGTTTTTTGGGGCAATTTGCATGAAAAAATAAGTTCTCATTTTCATCTCGCCATTTTAACTTACCGTTAACTTACCTTAGCTGCCAAATACTACTAATCCAGTTTTTTCCAAACTACTAAATAGGCATATTGTATCAAAACTACAAAAATTTCCAAAACAAACAAAGCTGCTTTTTGGGGGCAATTTACATGAAAAAATAAGTTCTCATTTTCATCTCGCCATTTTAACTAATCATTAACTTACCTTAGCTGCCAAATACTACTAATCCAGTTTTTTCCAAACTACTAAATAGGCATATTGTATCAAAACTACAAAAATTTCCCAAAAACAAAACAAGCTGCTTTTTGGGGGCAATTTACATGAAAAAAATAAGTTCTCATTTTCATCTCGCCATTTTAACTAACCGTTAACTTACCTTAGCTGCCAAATACTACTAATCCAGTTTTTACCAAACTACTAAATACGCATATTGCATCAAAACTACAACAATTTCCAAAAAACAAAAAAAGTTGTTAAACAAAGTCGGTATGCGTGTTCAAAAAAACGGTATATCTCAAATTTCCAAATATCGGCACCGATAATCGGTCGATAGTACGAACCATTAAAAACTATCAGCGATCCGTTTTATTGCATTAAATTGAATATTTGTTGGAGTACATTTCCATGATATTTTCTGTACATGTTCCCATTCAATGCATTTGTCATCGCGCACAAGTTGCAGAGGACGTTGCATAACATACTCAACTAAGAGTCTGTCGTTTGTTTTGTTTTCAGCACGCTTTAGTGGACTGCGTGATGTCGATTAACCTTGAACTGCTGCTATCACTTTAAAAAAAAGAAAATGTCCAAAGCCAACAAAGAAATACAGCATCTGTAAACAGTTAGCTTTTTTGTTTAACAATACAGATCGGCGAGCTTAGCTTAACATAAGATCCTGAGTTCATTCCCCTCTTGGTTTTTAGCTTGAAGTTGGACTTGCTAATTGCTTTTATACTGATAGTTGAGGACTTGAGGGCCTGTCCACCCTTCAAGCGTGAAATTACACAACTATCGGATGCGCTACACTAATTGGCAAGTGTAATTCTGCGGCTCACTTGTTGTAGTACACACAAATGGAAATAGGAGAGAAGTATGTTTTGTCGTTTTGAGTACTCCGTGCACTTCTGCTTCCACAAGTTAGAAGCCACTCATCTTCATAATAGCACGTCAACCTCACACTTCTGGGGTCGAGGGTTCGATCGCAGGTGGGTCCTCAGTGTGTGGCGCTTGCATGTTCTCCCCGGGCTTGCGTGGGTTTTCGCTGGGTACTCCGGTTTTCTCCCACATCCCCAAAACATAAAGGGTTGGCTAATTGTATGCTAAATTGTCCCTAAGTATGAGTTTAAGTGTGAATGGTTGTCCGGGTGTCTCCCGCATGGTGCCGGTTGTTGGCTGGGATGAGCTCCGGCACCCCCCGCGACTTATTGTACGGCAACGCGCTCGTGACATAAGAAAACAAATTTAGATGAACTTCGATTACGATGCAGACACTCAAAAATAAGTTTCATCTAACCTTACACTAAACTAAAACAGGCTGGTTGAATACTCTAAATTCCCCCAACGTATCATTGGCTTTTTGTCTCTTTGTGCCCTGGGATTGGCTGGCCACAGATTCAGGGTGTCCCCCGGCCGGTGCCCGTAGTTCGTTGAGATCGGCTCCGGCGGTACCAAAACGTCAGTTCGACCAAACGTCCGTTCGACCAAACGTCCGTTCGACCAAACGTCCGTTCGACCAAACGTCCGTTCAACCAAACGTCCGTTCAACCAAACGTCCGTTCAACCAAACGTCCGTTCGACCAAACGTCCGTTCCACCAAACGTCCATTCCACCAAACGTCCGGTTGACCAAACGTCTTTCGACGAAACGTCCGGTCACGGGCTCCGGCACCCCCCACGACGTCGTAACGAAAAGTCTGAGCATTTTTGGTCACTTTGGCTAAAAGAACAAACAAATTGACAAATGGAGAAACGCTAACAGCAAAAACAAGCTCACGAGAGGCTCGCGCAAAATGGTGGAAGGACACCAATCCGTCCCCGTCCCCACGCCACTGTCACCACAGTGACACAGTCATGTAATTAAGACACCAAGAGACCGAGCACCTTCCTTTTCCCCTGCTAAACACTCATTAGAGGCACCCTTAAAAAGGTAACGTTAGCATCCTTGGGGGAAATATCTGACAAGCGACTCCAGAAGACGCAACATCCCGATGGAAACGTGGCCAAACAAATGTCACTTTTTGGGGGGGGGATCAAGGTTTAAAAGTAACACATTTGTACTCCCTATTAAAACCATGAATATGGAGGTGAAAATTGTGAACCAGGGGGCGGCTTATACGAGGGAAATTTTAAAATTCAACGATTCTAAGCCAAGGGTGCGGCTTATACGCAGGGGTGGCTAATATGCGAGGAAATACGGAGTGCGTCAGGTCGTCGAGATGGAAGAACGCCACTGGGAACGTCTTACGCCGAGCTTAAGGAGGTAGACGCCTCACTGGATAGGTTACAACGTGAGCGTTCTCAGGAGAGGATGAACTCATCGGGAGTCTACGTTGGGAAAGTCATGGAAACGCCAATGCGGAGACTGTATTTGAGGAGTCATCTGGGGAGAGGTTTTACCCTTGGAGGCTGCCACAATCCAATGAGGGAATGTATTGTAAACAGGGACAAGATAAGCCACGACGTCATTGCTTGTACACAAAAAAGTTTCAATGTGGGAAATGTCAATAAATTCAGTTCAATACACTCGGAAGAATAAATACGGAATGATTTCAAGGTTTAACTATTGGAAGTTTAACTTTTCTAGGCCTTTTTTTCATGTACAAATATTCACCCGAGCTGTTGAACGTCCAAAATAATATTTGGTAGTGGGTAAAGAGAATTTTCCGATTTTGTGAGTCTTTTTACTAGCGCCACGTATAAAAATAAAGCTCATTATTATCTCATTTATAGTATAATAGTTTTAAAATTAAGCTCATTATTATTTCATTTTCTAATAGTTTTAAATAGTTTCCTTTTTTCCAAGAATTAATTCCTGCAAAAAACAAAAAAATCAACTATTAGCTAGTTTTGGTTTTAGCTAACACGCGTTTACAATGGCTTTGACTAACTTTCAAAATAATGGAATGTTTTGACAACGTGTAAAATGCTAAACTTATTGACGTTGCATTACAGAATTGAATGTATAAATTCCTGCAAAGAACGGAAAAACACAAACAATCAACTATTGGCTAGTTTTGGTTTTAGCTAACACGCGTTTACAAATGCTTTGAAAAGGAAGTGAGCGCGCTAGCTAACTTTCAAAATAATGGTGTTTTGACAATGTGCAAAATGCTAAATGTTGACGTTGCGTTACGAAATGAATTGAATTTATGAATAAATATGTAAAATAATTGAATAATCGTCAAGATGAATCATGCAAAAGTGAAAGTGGAATTTACTATTGTTGGAATAATGATTCAAACCTTTTAAATCATTATATCACAACTATACCGCAAATTGATAAGCCACAAAGCCTCGGAATGGAAAATGTCCAACATTCTAGCAAATTCCAGTCTGGCCTTTCTTTTTTTTTATGACGGATCGAGGTTGGCCTTCAAAAGGAAGGCGGCGGCATTCATCGGCTGAATAGCGACTTTCAAGGAGAATATGCAAAACCCAACCTGTGAAGTGAAGGTTTGCTCTCATCCGCAGATACAAGCATGCGAGCCGCTAGCCGCGGGAAATAGCATAACAGCAAAATATATGCCGTGTCAAAAGATGTCTTTTGGCTAGGGGAGTAAAAAAAAAATGGAGCTGAGCTCCTGTGAGGGTCCTTTTCCTGTTTCCATGCTAACACTTTTGGCACTCGATAATTGTGATGCTTTCATTTGGAGGGAAAACCTCTGCGTGACCTTCACATTATGTGGAAACAACAAGAACATTTAAGTGCTTCTTGGCCCGTTGTTGCCATTTAAAGAGAATGCCGACCCTTTTAAATGGCCTAAACGGGCTTTCTAGATGTAAAGTATAACGCTAGAGCTAAATATTGTTAAATGGAGAACACCACCGGATTGTAGCCATTCATATATTTATGAGTTAATCCGCATAATTAATGCTAATCATGTGGTAACACTACATTTTAATAAGAAATTATTGTTTCTAAAACATCGGCAAATGTGGAAAAAAGCCACTTATACAGTCGTATATGTACTTACGAAATTAATTGGTTCCAAGACTTTTTTTAACTTGAAAATTTCAAAAGTAGAGGTGTAGTTTATATGGAAATTCTCTAATTGGTTCCACATTTCTCACACAACTACCAACTAAACCCTTTAAAATTGGTCGATGTCCCAATTTTTTAATGAAAGATGTGAGGAAGCACAAAAATTAGAGAAAATTATCTAACACAAAACGGATTTTGCAATGGAGGTAACTGGAGTACCCGTAAAAAAACCACACAGGAATGAGGAGAACATGCAACAACATGTGCAATTCATTTTGACTGAAAATGGCGGATAAACATTCGAAGGCGCCATTTTGACAGCAGGGTTCAAAAGAACACATTTATCTGCAGATAGGACAAGATTTTTTATAAAAATGATTCTTTTTGTACAGTTTAAATTCTGTGCAAATTCCCTCTCGGGCCGGATTAGACCCCCCCAGGGGGCCGCGCCCGGCCCGCGGGCCATATGTTTGTCACATGCCTAACAAGTTAGTAAAAACACTGAAATATTTTTTTATATGACAACGACCCACTTTGTTAAACAAACTGTTTCATTAGAACTCGTATTAGAACTATAGTTAGTATGCCTTATTCATTTCATATACAACCTGCACATGGGGACTAAAGATGGAGATTAGCCTTCGGCCATAATGTTGATTAACATGTTTATGATCACGTTTATTAATATGCATTTTCGTCCTATTATTAAATAAAAACAAACTCCAACTTAAGATGAAAACAAGCAAAAGTTTGTTTACCCCTGCGTCGAGAAGGATGAGGCGACCTTCGAAGTGCAACAGGTGGGCATGCTTCCAAATCACGAGCCGATTTGTTTGGTTGCACTTCGGCTGACTTCTTGCCTCCGTCCTGGTCCTGCCGACCCAAAACCTCGGCGAACAACTGCCTGGAAGTCTGTCGAGCTAACCCGGGAGGCTTGTGGTTCCTCTTCCTGGTGGACTCGAGGGCCGAGTGGCTCCTCTCCGGGTCGTTCCTGTCCGGCTCCGAGCCGACTTTGACCAGTGCGTGACGGGTCCTCGTCAGGGCGGAAGTCACGGAGCCCATCGCCGGGGAGGGGTCGCGAATTCAAATGACGCCCAGTTTGGGCGATTAAAAAAAACACGGCTAGTTTTAGTTATATTAAGTATAGATATTTTTTTTAGTTCTTTAGGCGAGAGGTGTGTTGAAATCTCCGCCCTGGGATTTGGCGTCTAATGGCGGCGGCGACGGCAGGTGTTTTTAAGCGAGGCACAAATGAGGGCAGCTGGGTCATGTCGTCGTCTTCTTCGTCGTCGGCGGCGTCCTCGTCGTCGTCGTCGGCGGCGGCGGCGGCGGCGGCTCCCTCGCTGTGCTTTTCCGTGGCGTTCGCGTCACTCGCGGAGAAAGTTGCCCCGTCAACAACCCCTTGCTCTCAAGGGGACCCCCAGCCGGCCCCGAAAGCCACTTCATTTCATTCACCTGTCACCTTCATAATTAACACGAATAAACAAGTTCGTTTCGGCACGGTGGTCAAGTGGTGAGCACGTCTGCCTCGCAGTTCTGAGACTCAAGGGTTCAATCAACGATGGGTTCCGACTGATGTGGATGGAGTTGGGTGTTTTTTTTCCCCGTGCCTGCGTGGATTTTATCCGGGTATGCTGTTAGGCAGGGCCGGTTTTTGCTACGGGCAATGTGGGCGACCGCCCGAGGAGGGGTTAGCATGTCGGATGCACGGTTTTGGGGTTGAGGGTTCGAGGTCAAGTGCGTGTCCTCACTAAGTGGAGTTTGTTTGTTCTCCTCGGGCTTGCGTGGGTTTTCTCCAGGTACTCTGGTTCCATTCCACATCCCAAAGCAGTGGCAGGCCGTCAGGGCCTTCAAGGCCTTCTCTGCTGGCCTAAGAAATATCTGAATCATATATTATATTTTGTCCATCAATACTTATTAAATAATTCCAAATTTTCTGTTAGCTTCCTTTCATTGCTTTTCCCCCTGGTTGCACTGCTTCCAGATGTATTGAAGCATTTAACTAAATTGGTTCCCCCTAGCGTCAGAAACGGTCATTGCAACCCACCCAAAAACACATTTACATAATACAAATATTTTTTTTACTTTCAATAATATCACAGTAAATTAAAAAAGTCAATTTTAAACCCCGCGGGCCAGATCGAGACTCCATAGTGGGCCATATCCAGCCCACGGGCCTTACTTTTGACACCCTTAGCATAGTTTATATACATTGTTTTTGAGACACACGTTCAAAAAGTCAATGCTAACAGGGAACATGCTACATGCCAAATGCTACTTTTTTTCTATTGCTTGCTCCATTGCATTTTTAGACGGCGTTCACAGCTCGTGTGATTCTAATTACTAAGTTGTTTAACACATTTTGACGCGACACTACGGGGAAAACATGGGTGTTAATGAGGGAGAGGGTGGAGTCCATTAGGGACACTTTCTTTGGAAACCGTCAATGGCTTCGATGACTACTCCATTTATTTTTAGCGTTTGACAACTAAAGAGCGTCACAAGTGGCTCACAGTCTCATTAGTTTTTTTTATTGCTGCTTACAGGACAATGCCGACCATGTTTAAAACATCTATTCATGAAGTCACATTTTTTAGTAGTTGATGGATTTATTATTAATACACTTTAATCAAACAGAGAGACTTCTTTAAAACATACACTGGCTACAACTTGCAAGGAAAATCACTCCCACTTCGTCTTCATCCAGGATGATTCTGAAGAGCGGCATCCTCCTCTGGCCATTTAGTAGTGCATCATTCAAAACATCTAAGGTAATCTGATCAAACAATTGCATAAGATAACCGAATAACACCATCGAGGTCAAAACAACTGCAACAATAATCGCATATCAGCTATTCGATTATCGCCATCTGCTCCGGAATCCAAGTCCAAGCAATTTAAGAGTCCTTCGCAGATCTTCATTGCGAACTTGTATCTGGGTCAGGGTGTATCTCCCAGTAAACAGTCCTTGGAGTCGAGGATACGGTGAGGTGTTACGTCAACAAGCTGGAGCCAGCTGTCCTGGAGGGTGACCTCGAGTTTGCCCCAGTCTCAAAATTAAAGACTCTTATACAAAAGTAATTAAAATGCATACATCTATAATATTATCCAGAATAACCCCAACAGTAGTTGACTATTTCATTGACCCAAAAAAACTTGCAAACAAGATACATTGTGTTTTTTTTTAAGCTGTCATGCTAAAAACATTACATAGAAAAAGGCACTTTTTTAAAAGCTATTTGTGTTATTGGGGGCGGAGCCAGTGACTATTGCGGTATTGCTGGGGTGTGTTTTATTACTCAAAATCGTCGTGGATCCGGGTGGATTCATTAATCACCTTAAAAGAGAAAAAAATGATCATTAGGAGATTTTTAGAGAGTTTAAAAGTCGTTCAAAAAAAAGTTGTGGGTCTCGTACCTGACCATCTTGAGTCTCGACGGTCTTGATTTGAAGCATGGTGTTCACTTGAGGGTTGTGATCGATTGTGGTTTCTGGAAAAATGCTTGATTATTATGTATTTTTTTGGTTTAAAAAAACTGTAGACGTAAACTAACCACTCAGGCTGAGACCGGAGAAGTTCGGCATTAGGGTGAAGTTCGTCACTGGGGTGGAGATTCTGGAAATAATGTGCGCAATAATGAGAATAAATTACCGTTTTTTACTCACTAAATATTCAAATCATTCCAAAATATTAAGTGAAAGTATCACAATATAAAAAGAAAAATCACTCATTAAAACTTTGGGCATCATGTTTAAAATAATATTTGCTAAATAGCATTCAGATAAACCCTTAATAAGCAAATAAATATTGCATTTTTTGTTGTTATCCTGTTTCAATAGTGTAAATATAGAAAGGACTGTGAGTTTCAAATGGTTAAAACAGGATACACTCCAGCTCAACTGCGACCCCTATATAGAAAACTAGCATAGATTACAGATTAATGCACAATATTCATTATGTAGGTATCAGCGGCGGTCCGTGAATTTTCTAGCGATGCCTTCAGAATCAATCCAACCCTCAAAAACTATTTTAATTTGGAATTATTTAATAACTATCCACGGACAAAATATATTTAGCATCAGTCTCTGATTCAGATATTTCTTAGGCCAGCAGAGAAGGCCTTGAAGGCCCTGACGGCACACCACTGGTATTTTGTGCACTCACCCACACATTATCAACAGGGTGTGGCAAATTTATGGGGAGGTTCACAGAAACTTTCCATGGAAAGCCTATACACAGGAATAACGTGTTTGCATATCTGATAATTCCAACGAACTTAAACTGAAGAAAAACCTTGGTAAAACTAGCAACGTGTTACAGCATGATGTTCAATGAAATACACAAGAAGGCAAAGTTTCAAGGTCATGGGCACAAATCCAAACTCCAGCCTTACTATAGTGTTGTGCTTCTTCATTTTTCCAGACTTATAATCATATTCAAAATATTTTCACGACTATAAGTCGCACATAAAAGTCTAAAATTTTCTCCAAAATAGACAGGGCGCCGTATAATCCAGTTCGCTTTATATATGGACCAATACTAAAATTGTTATCACGATAAAATAAAATAAATCAGTCGATAGGACAACTACACCAAGCAGCCCCAGACTCTACTATTTCCCGTAGATAAAGTTCTGTCACTGCGCACCGGAACCCGGAAATAGGCTACTTCCGGTAGCCAGCGCTATTGCGTTTCAATGTTCATCCATATATAATATATAATATATATGCGTCTAAAAAAACGGTGCGTGCTTTGTGTTTAAAATACAGAAATAGCACTCGTTACTGACACTGCGCCTTTAAATGCGATGCGCCATATAGTCGCGAAAATACGGTAGTTTGTTAGGTTATTTAAGTCTTAAAATTATTAGCTATTGCGTTTCGATGTTCATCCATATATAATATATAATATATATGCGTCTAAAAAAACGGTGCGTGCTTTGTGTTTAAAATACAGAAATAGCACTCGTTACTGACACTGCGCCTTTAAATGCGATGCGCCATATAGTCGCGAAAATACGGTAGTTTGTTAGGTTATTTAAGTCTTAAAATTATATATACTAGGTGGGACTGTGAGTTTCAAATGGTTATAATAGGATACACTCCAGCTCAACTGCGACCCTTATATAGAAAACTAGCATAGATACATTAATAATAAACCTATCAATGAGCCTGACTGACAAATACTGGAAAAATGGAAATTTTCCAAAACCATCTAAATAATTAATATTGGGTAAGAAATCCAACTATAGTTTAAAAGAAGTTTTTGGAATTAGTTTTGCGTGCAAATAATCCAAAATTTGAGACATTCGTCCAATCACCTGCTCTCCTCCACTTCCAGCAGCCTCCTGTAGGTGACGATCTCGCTGTCCAGAGCCATCTTGATGTTGAGGAGCTCCTGATAATCCCGAAGTTGGCGAGACATCTTTTCCTTGTCTTGTTGAATGTTTTCCGCCAGCTGAGTGTTGGTTTCCTGGTAGATGCAAACTTTGGCGTGGAATTTCTCATCCATCTCCTGAATCTGCCGCTGCAGCGCCTCGTTCTGGGGACAAGCCGTCCAAGCGTTAGGAGGCGGAGCTTCGGCGGCCAGAGAACGGACGGCCACTCACGATTCCTTTTAGGGAGTCCACACTGCAGTTGAGTTCCAGAACCTGGTGTCGGTAGTCGTCGGCCTCCTGCCTGGACAGCGTCAGAGCTTCGTTGTAGCGGGTTGCCGCTTCTCTCAGGTCGGCAAACTGGCAATTAGAATGAACAGAAAGGTTATTCAAGCAGTGGCAGGCCGTCAGGGCCTTCTAGGCCTTCTCTGCTGGCCTAAGAAATATCTGAATCATATATTCTATTTTGTCCATCAATACTTATTAAATAATTTCAAATTGTCTGTTAGCTTCCTTTCATTGCTTTTCCCCCTGGTTGCACTGCTTCCAGATGTGTGTTTTCATATTGAAGCATTTAACCAATCACATTTCAGCCATTATTTGTTGCCAGGGTCAGAAATCTGCCTCTAGGCCTTCACAATCAGTTCTGCAGGCTCTGCTGAATTAAACAAGCGTCGATAAGACTGTTGCTTTAACCAATCAGATTTCGAGTTGGCAACACCACAATGCATTGTCGCAGGCGTAGGGATACGTCATCGCTTTCACCAACTATGATTGGCTAGTGATTAGCCAGAGCTACCAAACTGTATTTGGAGTGAGCTGCACAAGCAAATATATTGTGTTGATTTAAAGCCATTTTCAAGACGGACTATGCCAGAAATACGACAGGACAGGCTCAACTTTCAGCATTAGCTTCGATAGCGATAGAAAGAAAGGAGGATGGATATTGTGTACAGTTAAAAGGGATTTTTGGTGAGTAAAATATGGCTATATTCCGAAATATGGCTATATTCCGAAATAATATTTCAATTGTGGGCCAAGTTCTGATATCCGAAAAGCTCCAGTGTTTGTATTTAAGCTCCAGTGTTTGTATTTAATCACTAAATGCTGCGAGGAAGTGGATTTTACCCGTTGAAGGCGCTACGAGAAAATGCACGGACCGCCACTGTATTCAAGGCATATTCAAATTCGCTCACCCTAAGGGACACTTTCAGCTCAACATATTTTGTCACTTTTCTCACCAAATCTTTCAAAAAACCATCTAACAGAGTTAACATTTTAGATTGGAGACAATAAATGTGGTCATGAAAAAAAATTTGAAAATGTTGGGAAAATAGATAGAATAGATAGAAGTGTTAGGAAAATGTGCTTTAGGGCTTTTTGAACTGCAGTAACTCATCTGCCCACTAGAAGGAAGCAGAAACAAGCTTTTCTACTCTTGATTAAACTTTGACCAGAAATATTATAATGAGATGAAATGTGTTTTGGTCAGAAGAAATTGTATTAAGATTGGTGTGGGAGAAAGAATTAATTTTTTTGATCCTTGTTATTGTGAATGATTTGTAACATTTTTGACTTTTCTAGAATGAGTTCATCCTTGTCATGTTATGAAATGTTAAAGAACCAAGAATATGTATCAAAAGAAACTACCGTATTTTCACGACTATAAGGCGCACATAAGTCTTAAATTTTCTCCAAGATAGTATTTAGATTTTTAGATGAGTTTTTAGGACCTGTTCTCTTGTAGAATTGAAATTATTTCAGAATAGATTGCAATTGACTACAAAAATCTATTGTTGTACGATACAGAATAAGTTCCAATTGTTGTGTTAATACCGTACAT
The DNA here is from genome assembly GCF_051989625.1 of Stigmatopora argus. Lineage (NCBI taxonomy): Eukaryota > Metazoa > Chordata > Actinopteri > Syngnathiformes > Syngnathidae > Stigmatopora > Stigmatopora argus. The sequence continues at coordinate 2,401,551 of NC_135398.1, forward strand.
ATTTAAGTCAAATGACCCTATTGGATGATAACAAGAAACTCTAGGTGCTAGCTTTGAAAATCCCAACCTTGGACTTGTACCAATCCTCGGACTCCTTGATGTTCTTGGAGGCCAGTTTCTCGTACCGCTCGCGTAGTTCCCTCAGAGCCGCCGCCAAGTCCAGCGACTTGGACCCATCCGTGTCCACCTGCACGGTCTGCTTGATCTGGTTTCGCATATACTGCATTTCCTGCATGTCCAAAAAAGATCCATTGCTTCATTGAACTGACCTCAACAATCCATCGTTTTATGGCCACGTTTCCACAAAAGTGCGCTAACCTCATCGTGGCGATTCATGAGGTACATTCTTTCCCTCGTGAGGGTCTCAATCGTCGCCTCCAGCCTTTGTCTGCTCATAGCGGCGGAGTCCACATCCTGTGCCAGGACACCCACAAAGGTAGTCATCAAAATTGTTATGTGAATTACAATACTCTATTTAATCGCATATAAGCCGCCCCATTAAAATTGCCTTTATTTTTTTGAATGTGACAATTACCCACATATAAGCCACCCCCGCATACTAGCCTCTCCATTAAAATTTGCCTAAAATAGTTTAATTTGACAATTACCCACATACAAGCCACCCCCGCATACCAGCCGCCCCTTAAAATTGTTGAATTTGACAATTACCCGCATATAAGCCACCCCTTAAAATTGCCTTAAAATTTTTGAATTCGACAATTACCCGCATATAAGCCCACCCCTGCATACTAGCCAGCCATTAAGTGCCTTAAAATTTTTGAATTTGACAATTACCGGCATAAGCCACCCACACATACTAGCCTCCCCATTAAAATGTGCCTAAAATTGTTGAATTTGACAATTACCCGCATATAAGCCACCCCTGCATACTAGCCACCCCTTAAAATTGCCTTAAAATTATTGAATTTGATAATTACCCACATATAAGCCACCCTTCCATACTAGCCGCCCCTTAAAACTATTGAATTTGACAATTACCCACATATAAGCCACACCCACATACTGGCCACCCCTTAAAATTATTGAATTTGACAATTACCCACGTATAAGCCACCCACGCACACTAGCCTCCCCATTAAATTTTGCCTAAAATTGTTGAACTTGACAATTGCCCGCATATAAGCCACCCCTGCATACTAAGCACCCCTTAAAATTGCCTTAAAAATTTTGAATGTGGCAATTATCCACATATAAGCCACCCCCACATACTAGCCACCCCTTAAAATTAATGAATTTGACATTTACCCACATAAACCACCCACACATACTAGCCTCCCCATTAAAATGTGCCTAAACTTGTTGAATTTGACAATTACCCGCATATAAGCCACCCCTGCATACTAGCCACCCCTTAAAATTGCCTTAATTTTTGAATTTGACAATTACCCACATATAAGCCACCCCTCCATACTAGCCACCCCTTAAAATTGCCTTAATTATTGAATTTGACAATTACCCACATATAAGCCACCCCTCCATACTAGCCGCCCCTTAAAATTATTGAATTTGACTATTACCAACATATAAGCCGCCCCCACATACTAGCTGCCCCTTAAAACTATTGAATTTGACAATTACCCACGTATAAGCCGCCCCTGATTCACAATTTTTTAAAAAATCATCGCACGTAGTATTTCTGAGATACTGTATGAATCAAAAACAGATTATTATGGTCAATATACATCCAATAATGGTTGTTTTCTTCCTGCAAAACAGAAAATAACCAACAAATGGTAAATGTTACTTTGTTGCCATATACTGGTGAAAGAGTATAGCAAGTCTTGTGCATGTGCATATAAGCCCTACCCTTGATTCAGTCATCATTCTTTTGGGTTACAAATACGGCTTATATGCGAGGAAATACGGTAACTCATCAATACAGGTTGCCCAACCTCCTCTAAACCTCGTTAATTTAGCAGCCTCGCGTGTCTCACCTGAGGATTAAACCACTGCTCAGTCGGTCTACGATCAATTAGCAGTTGTATGGAAATGGTTTTGGCGACGCCACACTGCCATGCTTTGTCCTCTGGACGTTGGCAGGCCGTCAAATGAGGTATCAGCCAACGGAGCCGCTTTACCCAGCGCGCTAATGCCAAAAACAAAGCACGCTATTCAGCCCTGATATCCCAAACGCTTCACGGGTTTTGGGGGGGCCGATGGTCGGCGTGAGGGGCAGCGAGCGCCTCATTGTTGGCATGTCAAACCCAAGTTCCTTCTCGTCATTCTTCTATCGCTACGCTAGTACTTTGAAGCTCATGCCCAAATTTGGTCAATCTCACCACTAAGTCTGTTTTTAAAGTAATCGGAAAATCCATCAACACGAGAACCAAAACAGAACAGCCAAAGCCGTTTGGCTAATGTTGTAGCTTTTCTTGCATGACTCATCATGCCTTTGATTGGTCATTACCGTATTTTTTAGTCGGGCCAGCCAAAAAATATACAATGACAAGGGGGAGGGGGGGCATTTTGTTTTAAAACAAACCAAAATCAAACCTATTTTAAAGTGACAATAATAAACTGGCTAAATAGGCATATGTTAAAATGCGGGTTTTTTGCTTTTAGATATTCTAGAGCACATGTGTCAAAGTGGCGGCCCGGGGGCCAAATCTGGCCCGCCGCCTCATTTTGTGTGGCCTGGGAAAGTAAATCATGAGTGCCAACTTTCTGTTTTAGGATCAAATTCAAATGAAGAGTATAGATGTATATTAAATTTCCTGATTTTCCCCCTTTTAAATCAATAATTGTCATTTTTTAATCCACGTTTTCTGTGTTTTTAGTTCAAAAATCATTTTGTAAAACCTCAAAATATATTTAAAAAAAAAAGCTAAAATAAACATTGTTTTAGATCTATAAAAAACGGAATATTCAGGGCTTTTAATCCAGTTCTTTTAATCCATTTATAATAAAAAAAATATCTAAATATTATATCTAAAATGGTTTGGCCCACATGAAATCGAGTTGACGTTAACACGGTAATCCCCGCCACGAAATGGCTGCCCTTGCCAGGCGGCCGGATCTCACGGTGGCTTCTCCTCTCGCTCTGATAACCATGTGAAGCCAACGCCGTTGTTGCCAGAGAGCGGCTCATTCGGCATGACCAATCCAGACTTGTGAAGATCCCTACTTTGCCGCCTGATTGAACAAGCGTCCAACCAAAACCATGTCTTGTCTTAGCTCCGCCTATTTGGCAATCAACAGGAGCACATTCCTATCTAGCCAGTCACAAAACATACTGTTGGGTTTATTCTGGGATGTTACTATACGTTCATTAAGCATTTAATAGGTAATGAAGCTATAAATTAATTTGTGCTATACTCCATGTTGGGACCGAGTAAGCTCGAGGACACTTCCCCCCCCCCCACAGATGCTTTCGAGGCCAGTTAATTGTTTTCAGGACTATTGACCGAACAGGACACCATGTTCCAGGCCGAGACTGTTGATCGGAGTTGGCAATGAAGATCTACAAGGGACTCTTAAATTGCTTTGACTTGGATCAGTAGGGTCACCCCTATTATAACTTTTTTTTTTCCTAGTGCTGAGTCCTAGTAGCAAAAGTAGCTTCCACCTACAAGTTTCATCGTGGATTTTCACATTTTGATGAACTTTGAAAAAAATATATTTTTCTAAAATTATTAAAAGCGGAAAAACAAATGATAATTTGATATCAAATATTATTGAAGCAGGTGCGGCGTGGTCGATATGGTTACCTGGCGTAAGCTTTGCATGTTGCTCTCTTCCTCTTCTCTCTCGGAAATCTGTCTCTGCAACCTGAAAAGGAACCATATCATATCATAAATGATATCATATATATTATAATATATTTATCCCAGACTTTGTCCTCCTTATCCTCACGAGAACGAACAAAGCGGGTGCCAGCTATTTTATCAACTAGTTTTGTCCAATTATACCGAATGATGCCGTTTTCGTGGTAATGATGGTGACAGTCATCGTTGGCAGCCAAGGAGTTAATTTTCAAAGTAAAATATTAAAGCCGTTAAAATAGTAGAAATGTTAAATTTGAGTGTTGGAAATGTTAATTGTCAGTGTTATTATTGGGATTAGTGTTAAAACACTGAATTAACTCCTATCCTGAGAGTATTGTTGAAGGGTGGCCATTTTGAGGTAATATAAAGGCTTTTACTTTGAAGATCTAGAATTGACACATCATAAAGAAATGGCACAAAGCAAACTGTCTAATATAAAAATGTCCTACAAATTTTCCACGTCAGTAATAACTTGAAGGGAGATTGTCATGTTAAATTTTTTGGGGGGGGTAGTAAATACAAAGGCTTTTACTTTGAAGATCTAGCATTGGCACATCATAAAGAAGTGGCCCAAAAAATGTACTCCAAGCAAATTGTCAAATATAAAAATTTCTGACTAATTTTCCATGGGAGTAGGAATTTGAAGGCATTTGATTGTTACGTTAAAAACGTTTTTGGTCATAAAACACAAAAGCTTTTACTTTGAAAATCTAGATTTGGCACATAACGAAATGGCCCAAAAAGTGTACTCCAAGCAAATTGTCAAATATAAACATTCCCAACTAATTTACCATGTCAGTACCAATTGGAAGGCAGGTGGTTATGTTAAAACGTTTTTTGCTAGTAAACACAAAGGCTTTTACTTTGAAAATCTAGATTTGGCACATAACGAAATGGCCCCAAAAATGTACTCCGAGCATATTGTCAAATATAAAAAATTCCAACTAATTGCAGATTGTTACGTTAAAACGTTTTTTGCTAGTAAACACAAAGGCTTTTACTTTGAAAATCTAGATTTGGCACATCATAACGAAATGGCCCCAAAAATGTACTCCAAGCAAATTATCAAATATAAAAAAATCCAACTAATTTACCATATCAGTACCAATTTGAAGGCAGATTGTTACGTTAAAACGTTTTTGCTAGTAAACACAAAGGCTTTTACTTTGAAGATCTAGCATTAGCACATCAAATAAAATAACCCCTAAAAAAGTATTCCAAGCAATATGTCAAATAAATACAAAAACTTCTGACAAATTTTCCAATGTCAATTGCATTTTGAAGGCAGATGGTCAAGTCAAAACAAGATTTTCTTAGATATTTGCTTTGAACTTTTCACCTCAGACACCATTGCCCTCCTTATAAGGAACTTTGAGGCGAGCTTTCTTTGCATTATTTTTCATCGAAAATGATTTTTTTTTCCCGGACTCTTTATCCCTCCTCATTCCAGCATCCCCTGAAACTCACTCCAGTCGAAGCTTCCCCACTTCGTCCTGCAGGTTGCCCCGGTCGATTTCCAATTGGGTCTTCTCGTTGCTCAACGTTTCCACCTGACCCCTGAGCTCCCGCATCTCCTCCTCGTACAGGTGGTCGACCCGAGACGTGCCCTTGCCCCGGAGCTGCTCCTGCTCGGTCAGCAGGATTTTATTCTGCTGCTCCAGGAAGTGAACCTTTTCAATGTAGGTGACGAAGCGGTCGTTCAGCGTTTGCATTTGTTGCTTCTCGCTGTTTCGGTTGCTCTTGAATTCGACGTTTAAGTCGTCGGACTTCTTGAAGAAGTCCACCTGGTCGTAGGGTGGTAGCCGATGCATGGGCGACATGTTGTTCCAACGCTTGACGGGGTTTTGCACCCTGCCGAAGCGGAGGCTGGAGTTCAACATTAGGTCTCCGCCGTACATTTTCCGGTAGGAGGAGTGAGGGGAATTGGCGAAAGCCATGGTTCGACGATGGTGATGGTGATGTTGCTGCAATACGCGTACGCGCGTCCTGCTTCCAAAAAAAAGATCCACATCGTTCGCCTCGCGCATGCGCATTTATAGTCTGGCCGTCATGCAAATGAGGCGACGTGGATTGGATGACAGAAAAATCGCCCAATCACCTCTTAGAACCAAGTCCGGTCTGTGTTTCCTTAAAGTTCTCAAACCCCTTGAACTCCATACCCCTTGTACATACTCTTGTGTGCGGTCGTTTGGTCGCCGGTCTTTTGGTCGCCGTCTTTTGGTCGCCCATTGTTTGGGTCCGGGCGACCAAAAGACCGGCGACAAAACAAGGTAAAACAACACGGTCTACGCATCAATAAAACCCAACAATGGCCCTGAGCAGTTTCATTGAGCCGACGTGTGAGTGTAGAAGAGTTTGTATGTACCTGCGTTGTCCCTTTAAGAAGCGACGTCAGTCAGGGTCTTAACAAGTTCCCCAACAAAACACAATAAAAGTCCGGGAAATTGGGAGCTTTTCTTTAGCCTAATAATTACTAGGGCATTAAGTATGACTAAATAGTCATTCGCAGTTTGTATTTAGGGAATTTGAGCAACGATTTAAATGGTAATTATCAATAACCTTCCGGGCGACCAAACGACCAAGTACCACATACCCTACCCCCCCTATCCAAATCGCCTTTACTGCAGTCTCTAAACACATGCCGACCGTCATCCAAAGAGATAAGTCCGAAGAGCTCATCAGAAGCGTGGGTGAACCGGACCAACAGATCTTCACAGATGGATCCACCAAAGAAGGCACTGCGGACGGTGGTGCAGGATTGGTCGTTATCAAGGAGACTGCAATCATCCACCAATGGCATGCCTGCCACTGGCGCCCACTGAAGCTCCTACCACTCTGAAAAAGTGGCATTGACCGAGGCACTGTCCTTGCTGAAGAAAACAGCAGACTAGCAGACATCAACCATCCTCGGTGACTGCAAATCGCTTGTCCAAGCTATGGGAAACCCCCACACGAAAGACCCCGCCATTCGAATACTTCAGGGTGACATCGCCCTTTTCCCTCCACCTAAGGGACTACAGCTACTATGGATCCCGGGGCCACGGCAACATATGTGGTAACGACCTGGCCGATGCGCTAGCTAAACTCAGATGACCAAAGCCACACCTCCCCGGACGCACCATCATCCAACGTGAAGATCGCTTAAACCCCTCTCCCACCCCCTTTTGCAGACCTACTAAAGAGCCCCATACAAGAGCAACAAACTTCCATGGAACTGTAGGAGTCACAGAGGAAGAACTTGCCCTACCGAAAGGAGGCCGCATGGACCTGATTCGTTTCCGCAGTGGACACCACCCCCTGCTCCGCCGTTGGCTCCACCTTACGGGGAAATACGACTCGGATCGCTGCCGCCTGTGCGACGAATATCAGTGGACAAAATATTCGTGGTGTGCCATCAGGGCCTTCAAGGCCTTCTCTGCTGGCCTAAGAAATATCTGAATCACAGACTGATGCTAATTATATTGTGTCCATGGATAGTTATTAAATAATTCCAAATTAAAATAGTTTTTGAGGGTTGGATTGATTCTGAAGGCGTCGCTAGAAAATTCACGGACCGCCACTGATATCTACATAATGAATATTGTGCATTAATCTATAATTGATGCTAGTTTTCTATATAAGGGTCGCAGTTGAGCTGGAGTGTATCCTGTTTTAACCATTTGAAACTCACAGTCCCACCTAGTATATATAATTTTAAGACTTAAATAACCTAACAAACTACTAGAACACTATAGTAAGGCTGGAGTTTGGATTCTTGTGTATTTCATTGAACAACATGCTGTAACAAGTTTCTATTTTTAGCATTGTTTTTCTTCAGTTTAAGTTCCTTGGAATTATCAGATGTGTAAACACGTTATTCCTGTGTATAGGCTTTCCATGGAAAGTTTTTGTGAACCTTCCCAGAAATTTGCCACACCCCGTTGATTTGTGGGTGAGTGTACAAAATACCAGTGGTGTGCCGTCAGGGCCTTCAAGGCCTTCTCTGCTGGCCTAAGAAATATCTGAATCAGAGACTGATGCTAAATATATTTTGTCCGTGGATAGTTATTAAATAATTCCAAATTAAAATAGTTTTTGAGGGTTGGTGTTGGGTTTATTCTGGGATGTTACTATATGTTCATTAAGCATTTAATAGGTAATGAAGCTATGAATTAATTTGTGCTATACTCTATGTTGGGACCGAGTAAGCTCAAGGACACTTTCCCCCCACAGCTGCTTTCGAGGCCAGTTAATTGTTTTCAGGACTATTGACCGAACAGGACACCATGTTCCAGGCCGAGACTGTTGATCTGAGTTGACAATGAAGATCTACAAGGGACTCTTAAATTGCTTTGACTTGGATTCCGGCAGATGGCGATAATCGAATCAACTTCCGAAAATACTCGCATTATTGTTTAAAAATACGGTCGCTCTGTTTACTTTATAAAGAAATTATTATGCTTATTCGTCCAAATTCTTACGCGGTTGTTTTGGTTTCCGATCCGCTCGGGTCACTTTGTATGTTTACTTGTGCAAATTCTTACGCAGGTGTTTTTGGTTCCGATCTAACTTGAGATTGATGTGGCAGTTGTTTTTTGACCTTAATGGTGTTATTCGGTTAGCTTATGCAATTGTTTGAATCAGATTACCTCAAATGTTTTGATTATGCGCCGACTAAATTGACAGAGGAAAATGCCGTATCTTTAGAATCATCCTGGACGAGGGCGAGTTGGGAGTGATTTTCCTTGCAAGTTGTAGCCAGTGTATGTTAATGATGTCTCCCTGTTTTGATTAAAGTGTATTAATAATAAACCTATCAGTTGGATTGATTCTGAAGGCGTCACTATAAAATCCACGGACCGCCACTGATATCTACATAATGAATATTGTGCATTAATCTATAATCTATGCTAGTTTTCTATATAAGTGTCGCAGTTGAGCTGGAGTGTATCCTGTTTTAACCATTTGAAACTCACAGTCTCACCTAGTATATATAATTTTAAAACTTAAATAACCTAACAAACTACTAGATTTTGGATATGATCAAAAGTCTGGAGAAATGAAGAAGCACAACAATATAGTAGGGCTGGAGTTTGGATTTGTGCCCATTACCTTGAAACTTTGCCTTCTTGTGTATTTCATTGAACAACATGCTGTAACAAGTTTCTATTTTTACCATTGTTTTTCTTCAGTTAAAGTTCCTTGTAATTATCAGAAATGAAAACACGTTATTCCTGTGAATAGGCTTTCCATGGAAAGTGTCTGTGAACCATTTAAGGAATTTGCAACACCCTGTTGATAATGTGTGGGTGAGTGGACAAAATAATTTGTTTCGTTTGAGGACTCAGAGTTTAAAGGCATTTTGTTTGCTGTCAATTATTTAGTGTTTTGGGCTGTAAAGGGTTAATATATTTTATTTTAAATCTAATGTGGTTCTTTTGAAGTATATATTTGTTTATTATCGGAATTATTTATAATAATATTATATTGTTCGGATTATTTGTTTATCGCGCTTGGTTTTTCTACTATTACAGAAATTATGCCATACAGTGCTACCGCATCATTTATGATGAAAAAAAGAAGAAAACCGTGCAATCGTCGTTAGATCGCTTCTTTCGGCCAGTTTCTAATACATAAATCTCTCTCTCTCTCTCTCTCTCTCTCTCTCTCTCTCTCCTCTCTCTCTCTCTCTCTCTCTCTCTCTCTCTCTCTCTCTCTCTCTCTCTCTCTCTCTCTCTCTCTCTCTCTCCTCTCTCTCTCTCTCTCTCTCTCTCTCTCTCTCTCTCTCTCTCCTCTCTCTCTCTCTCTCCTCTCTCTCTCACTCTCTCTCTCTCTCTCTCCCTCTCCTCTCTCTCTCTCATCTCTCTCTCCTCTCCTCTCTCCTCTCTCTCACTCTATATATATATATATATATATATACAGTACTGTACATATTCTCTCCATTTTATTAAATGTTTTTTTCAGTACAAACCAGTGCGTGTTACTTATACAAGCCTTAAACATACAAATGCACTTATATCAACTGCTGCTTCGTCTGTATGAAGATTATTGTTGAGGCATCCATCTTTTACAAAAGTCATGTGACCAAAAAAGCTGAAGGCACAAAAATACTTGTTAAATCCTTTTATTTCATTCCAATATGGAAAAAATGCATTCTCTTCAAATGATATATTTTTTTTAATATACACATAAAAATATAATTGAATACAAATAACAAATAATGTATTTTCTTTCACAAAAAAAACTGTTGAAAAGCAATGTTCGCTAAATTGTGCATTGGTGATAAAAGGCAGTAGAAAATATTTCATACACTGTTAAACCTCCATTTTTGGCAGATGCAAGAACATAAAAATGCGACATATTTATATTTATTTTCGATAAGTTATTCCATATTTCTTATCAAAATTTCCTAGAAAGAATCACAAGTTAAAAAAATCTGTGTACATATACTTGTTATTAAGTCTTCCCTCTTTTACAATCATTCAATTGTTTATTTTCCATCCTCACAAGGGTTGCGGGGGTGCTGGAGCCTAACCCAGCTAACTATAGGGCACCAGGCAGGGGACACCCGGAATCGGTGGCCAGCCAACCGAAAAACACAATAAGACAAAGGACAACCAAACATAGCTACATAGCCAGGGGCAAATTAGCATACAATTAGCCTAGCCTAGCATGCACATTTTTGGGACATGGGGTGAAACTGGAGTACCTGGAGAAAACCCACGCAATCCCGGGAAGAAGACGCAAACTCCCCATAGAATGGTCCGGACCTGAGATCGAACCCTCGAGCTCAGAACTGTGGAGCTGACGCGATAGCCACTCGCACACCGTCGCCGGTATTTGGGTACCACCTTCAGGACGGACATTCATAGAATTTGACAGTACTCTCCACACCTGACACGGACTACATCCGAGGAGTCTTGGGACTGAACCCCGACTTCAGGAGCACCTGAACTTCCTCTCCCCTCGGGGTGCACCTTTCCGCCGGCTATTTTAAATTCCACAGACGCAAACGAGGAAAGACTTCCATTTTTGTCATCCCACGCGTCGGCGGCGGCAGTCGCCGGCGAGACCCTGGCACCCTTTCCTTTGGCGTAATGGCCGTCTTTGTTCCCGCTTTTGGCGCTAGCGTCGTCGGGGAACGGGTCGGAATCGCTTCCGTGCGGCATGGAGAAGTAGCTGCACCTCGGCGGTTGAGGTCTGGCCAGATCTTCCAGTTCGGACGAGGATATGGCGGCGAGGGGGTTGTCCTGGATCGCCAAGGACTCTTCGCTGGAGTCCCCCGAGCTGGAGCCATCCGAGCTGGAGTCGTCCGAATCCCTGTACATCCCTTCTGAGATTGGAGGAGAATTTCTTATCAGGTGGTTTTCTTTGAGCAACCATCGACCTTGGTCAATCAGGACACCGTCACTCATTTGGGAGTCCTGCTCTTCCTCGGGAGGCGGGGCTTGTCTTCTGCAGCTGCTCAGAACTTCCCTCAAGGCTTTCGTAGGCGAGTCACAAGATGAGATGCTTTCCCCTGCAGAGGAACTTTTGGAGATCTGAGAGGCATTAGAGTCCAGACTCATCAAGTCTCCAGGTGGGTTCTCGGAGACCTCTCCGCTGCTCTCTGAAGATAGGTCCATAGATTCCCGGCTTTGGTGGCCAGCACTCTCCAAACTTTCTGGTCTGTAATCCGATAAATCCGACGTAATTGGGCTCCGGAGGCGTTTGTCAGCACACGGGCTCTCATGGTCGAGTTTTTTCTTCGTTTCCGGGGTTTGAACGCGCTCAGATTCTATCCTGAGGTTGCCCTGACCGTCGTACGTACATTTCAGCGAGGAAGACCTCAGTGCGGAATTCACAAAGTCGAGAAGTTCTTGCGATATTTCCACCGGGTGGCTGAGGTCGCCATGCTCCTGACGATGAATTCCTGCCTGGTTTTGGTGAGCTAGGTCTTCCTCGAAGCGCTCATCTGACAAATTCTCTTTGGGGCTTTCAGAACTGTGTTTTTGGTTGGACTGATGCTCCTCACCAGGCTCCCTTTCTGGGCCGGTACGAAAAGTCTCAGGAGCTTCAACATCTGAATTGGCTTCTTGTGAAGGTCTCCCATTCAAGTCGTCTGCGCCGTCACCTTCAGTTTCTCCTTCAGTTGACGTTTTATTTGCCTTCTCCGGTTCCTCTACCGATTCTTTCTCGGAGCTGGCGTCATTCATTTCCTCTGTTGGTTCTGTCGGATCTCCTTGTTCCATATCTCCAGCAGCTTCATCAGCGTGCTCCTCCTCAGGACTATCTTCACTTGAGACCTGAATTTCTTCTTCCTGGCTTTTTTCAATGTCCTCCTTTTCCCTTCCTTCATCTTCCTCTTTGCCTCCTTCCTTCTTATCCGTGACATTTTCTACGCTTTCTCCTTCTGAATTTTCTTCTGAGGAACATCTCAGGTCATCTTCATTCTCTGCTTCACTAGGCACATTTCTCACAGATTCCTCCTCTGTACTCAGTTCTCCATGTATTACACTTACTCGTCCCTCATCTATGGTAGCTTCAGTAAGGTCTACATTCCTCTCCATGTTGTCTTCAACCAAAGCCTCCATTACTTCTTCCATGTCTTTGTCGATGGAGTGTTTCTCATCCCTTTCACGTTGGAAATCATCACGCTCGCAATCTTCTCCAGCAGTGTCCTCCACACTTTGCACCTCAACATCCTCAGCTATGTTCTCTTCATCAGAGTCCTCCACTTCATCTACAACACCTTTCTCTGCACTATCCCGTCTCACTTCTTCAGGTCCGTCATCCATCGCTTCGTCGCCTGGCTCCTCGACCCTCAACCTGTCTTTTTGCTCATTCTCCTTGCTCTCTGACCTTACCAAGCCAGGTTCCTCTACCTTCTCCACCGATTCCTCCTCACTGTCCTCCTCGCTAACTTCACGTCGTCTCGTCCCTTCATCCATCGCCTCTTCCGACTTCTCCGCTTTTCCTATTCCCTGTTCAGAGTCGTCTTCCCTCTCCGAGGCCCGTAAAGAACCACGATCCTTATCATTTGGTTCTTCAGGAATGGAAACACGGTCACAGCTTTGTTTCAATTCCGTTTCCTGAATCACCGGTTCCTGATTTGCTGATTCTGAGGAGTGACCTTGAAGGTCTTCTCTGAGAAACTGTGCAAATCCTGAAGAAATCTCCATTCGGAGTTCTCCAGGCATATGCAGGTCCTTCATTAAGTCGTTAGCGATACATCCATGGAATCCGGCTAGATCTTGTGCGTCTTGAAAATTAAGCATGAGTAATTCTGTTTCTAACGTTGCCCTGAAAGTTTGGAAATCCATCCACCGCTCGATGAGCCGTTGTGATGCTCCACTGCGCAAAGCAATCAGACTTGCCCGTTGTTCGTCCAAGTCCTGGATTGCAGAAATATTCTGGAGGAACCTCAAGAAGATCATTGCCTCGGAATCGGCATCTGAACCAGCGCTTTTGTCCACGGTGCAATCTCCTAAAACCATCGCCGCTAAGAACGAGACAAAGGCTGTACATGAGGAACCGAACACTAACGCTACCTGCGATGGGAAATCAAGACAACTGCTCGATCGGTCTAACGTGATTGGCAAGGACCGAACGGAGGTACAGATTTCCTGCAAAAGCGGTTTCATTCTTTCTTTGAGATTTAGAATGTCGACGGGAGATGAAGCAGATTCGTTCTTTGACACACCGGAGATGTTTGACGATACGTAATTCCGTTGGTGGGTCGGTTCAAGGGCTGGACTTGGATCATCTGTAGGTTTATTTTCCTGAAACAAGATAGGAACCGAGGGACAGGAAGATGAGCTTCTCGGAGGATCGGAACGAGTCTGGCAAAAACCTTCGGGATCGGTCTTTGCTTCGTTATTTTCCTCCGTTTCAGAATCGCAACCGATTTGAAATAAAACCTTTGCTGGTGGTTGTGGAGCATCGGTGGTTACCATGTAAACCACCGGGTCCGGGATGATCCCCTTCAACCAGTTCTCAACATACTGATGGATCTCAATGGGGGATCGGTTGAAGGAAAGCTTTGAAATGCATTGTTGAGCCAATTCTGAGGAAGTCAGTTTAGTGTCCTTTAATGTAGTGGATTTGCGGCCCGTCTTATTTCTTGATGGTTTTTTTAGCCTCAAAAGATCTGACACGTTCTTCTTCATGGAAGGCCTGACAAAGGAGCTATTTACATTGTGGCCGTTGTACGTAGCAACGAGTTTGTTCAGATTTCTTTCCCTGGTGGAGATTCGAACTAACGTTTGCGGTTCCTTTCCGTGTCGACTCGATGTGGTTTTGTGTGTTTTTTCAACTGGCTTTGGGTTTGGAGTGCTTTTAGCGCTTTCGGTTGAACCCGGGTTCTTATTCCCATGGTGGTTGTTGTTATTACGTTTTCCCACTGTTGACCGTTTCTGTTCTTGGTCCATTAATCTGGAACGGGATGTTTTTTGAGTCTCCGTCTGGAGTTGAGTGAAGTTTTTTCCCATTTCAACTGCATTCGTAGACGCTAAAGATGGGCCGTTTGCTAACCGGTGCGTTCGGGGAACTGGCTCGGACGACAATGACAACATCTCCTCTTTCTGTCCTTGGATGGAGTCGGCGGCGGGTCGCTGCCAACTGAAGTCAACGTCGTTGCTGGGTGAGCTTTGTGAGCCTGGAGGAGAACTAGACAAAGATGAACCATCTACACCACCATTGGCTACGTAATTATCGTAGCTGCCGCGACTCTCGTAAATACGCATGACCGTCTCTCGGATCTGGATGCCATCGTTCTCTATCTTGAGAACCTCTGCGACTCCCGATGACTTTAAGAGGGAGGTATTATTGCCACCTGGAAGGGTTTTACCAGGTTTTGGGACTCGTTGACTGCTGTTGCTGTGTCTGACCCTGCAGTAGCCCTCCATGGTCTCTCCTTGAGGCGTCCTCTCCAAATAAGAATAGTGTCCCACGGTGCCCTCCCGGGCCCCAGAATCGGTCAGCATCCTTAAACTCTCCACGGACTCCGCCTTCTTCACCCGACGAGGACCTGGAGTAGACACGCGTCTGATTTGGGCTTTGGCTTCCTTACTGGTGGTAACGCCGATGGCTTCTCCAATGGCACGAGGTTGATCTGCTTCCTCTTTGCATGTTCCCGAGGGTCCATTGGCAAGGTAGATGTTGGAGTCAGGTGAGATCTTGCCTGACCCGAGACCTGAGGCACAAATTGACCTGGTTCTAAGGCTAGAACGGCTAACTGTCGTGGTCCAGTGGAGCATCTCCTGTTCTTTGACGGTGAGACGCACTTTCATCTCCACGGTCACGCTGCCGTCTCGGTTTACCCTGAAGGATTTCTCGATGTCGTCATCCCGGGGTAAGACGGAAGCGTCGCGTTGGACGGCTGCTGTCAAGGTTCCGCGGGTGTCCAAGCAGGCCGGGTTAAGTTGGAGAGAACTGGCGTTGGCGGTTCCTCTCCTGGAGTTGTTAATCTGGTTGATCATGTACTGCTCGGAGGACAGAGAAAAGTTCCTGGAGAGGGATTTGTGGTTGCCTTTTGGGAAAGAGAAATGGGAAGACAATTATTTCAGAAGTGGTAAGGTATTGCCAATGATGATATATTTTAATTCTAGTGATTGCTATTGGCTCAGATGTAAAAGTAATGGCTCGTACATAAATAGTCGGGTCTTTCAAATTGCCGCATGAAATTCCAGGTGTATAAAAATATTTTAATGTCTATTTTTGGAAGTGAGCACGAGTGTACAAAAATTTAATACAAACTTAGTTTGCAAAATTTTCCAACGCTGCAAGATTTTGTACAAAAAATATCCAACACATCGACAAGGGCTGGCTCTAGAGGTGACTGTGTAGTTCCCTTTCAAAAGGGGTACATTCAGGCAAAGCACCTGAACCTCTTGGCCAATCATCTTAAAGCCTGGTTATTAGACTAACAAAATTTGCGATCACAATGCTGTCTAAAACTGTTCTACATGTGTACATGGTTTATCTTCAACCAACACAAGGGACTAAAGATGGGAATTAGCCCTCAGCTACAATCTTACAAATATATGTTCATTAACATGAATATAAATATGTTCATTAATATGTGCTGTCCTTTATTAAGTAAATCCAACTCAAAATCTACTTTCAAGTGCGCATAAATTAAAAACCAACCATCCACACACTAATTAAACTGAAGACTTGTTGAGTCTTGAAATCATAAGCAACAGTTTTTTTGACTTTTGTTTCCATTGTTGGAACCTCCCATTTTTTTGGATGACCAACTTGAGTGACTCAATACTTACGTTGTTGAAGCTGCAGCATGGATGGTTGCCCTGCTTCCATTAACGGCGCTTGGACAGTTTGGCTCGCCCTGTGGAAGTTGTCGTTGTTAAGCCTGAATGGCTCATTGCCTGCTGCCACCAGGAATCCAGAGCACAAGATCAGAGCAGCGAGCCCTCCAATCTGAAAAAAAAAAGATTTTTTTACAGCACCGACTGCCTCGATTATGGAAACTCAAAAGTATTACTGTCTTCTGGGAACTGTTGACTGGCCGGAGAGATCAATTACCATATTTTCTCACATATAAGCCGTATTTGTAACCAAAAACAATGATGACTGAATCAAGGGTACGGCTTATATGCGCACAAATTAGACTTTACATGGACGAAACTGCAAGGTGACAAAGACGAAATGCCATAATGTAAGACAATACTTAAGATTTTCCCTTCAAAGTAACACATTTGTACTCCCTATTAAAACCATGAATATGGACGTGAAAATTGTGAATAAGGGGGCGGCTTATACGCGAGAAATTGTACAGTTCAACGATTTTAAGGCAATTCTATGGGTGCGGCTTATACGTGGAGGCGGCTCATATGTGAGAAAATACGGTATTTGTTTGTCAATTGATAGAATAAAAATGGTAGAAATGAGATTTGCTGAGATTTAGTGTTGGTACACGGCGTTTCCTGCTAATTGTTGAAAGCAGTTTTTGACATCGCTAGGATAAAAAGTTAGCATTACCGCTTCCTGTAGACAAGCATTTGGACTTTTGTATGATTAGGTTTAAAAAGGCAGTTCTAAATGTATTTGTAAAGGTTATGGTTGTTCATCAGAGTCACTTCACCCGAAAATTGTATTCACTGGACTAATAATCCAGTCGGTCGTAGTTTGTTTGAGCTTGTTTGCTTTTGGACGTGTTCCTCTCCCCACTTTAACCATAAATTAGTAAAGTACTCACTCTCCTTCCATCGATGGAGTAGAGTTTGAGCACTGGAAACTGCAGAATCTGCGAGAGGTAGTCCAGCAAAGCGTCGTAGGTGGGCGCCGTCCTTTTCTGCAACACAATCGTGCGTCTCACGGCGGGATCCTTGTTCTTGACCACCACCAGTCTCCTCGGCGTCCTGACCGCGACCCGCTCCTGAACCTTCGCCGCCCTGCCGCCGCTGTCGCCCCCCCTAACCGACGACCCCAACCGGAGTCCCCGCCGCCTCCGCCGACCGGCGCTTAAGGCTCGGGCCGTTTTCCACGGCACCTGCCGCCGGTTCACCTCCTCCAAGTTGAGCGGCTTGACGCGCCTCCGGTCGGAGCACAGGTAGGAGCCTCCATCGTGTAAATCGTCCAATCCCTTCACCACGTGGACGCCTCGGGGTGTGGTGATGGTCCGCACCCCAAATGGCAAAGGCACTTTTTTGGAAAGGGCGTCTAGGAGCGCGTCAAAAGTCTTGAAGGTACGCGGGCTGACGACCAGACGGTGGCCGCCAAACGTGTAGTCGCCACTTTTGTAGAAACACAGACGTTTAGGCACTGAGGGGTCGGACGCCGGATGTACCCATCGGGGGGGTGGTATAGACCCAATTATTGCGGAAACGGCCCGGGTAGGCTTATCCTGATTGGGTGTGTGGCTCATGCTGAATGGATAGAAGACACAGTGGGGGTCAACTCTTGTTCAAATGTACGATATGATGCATGTAAATATTGTACTTTTATCCTTCAGGACAAAGGAAAATGTACACAACTATTTAAAACGGGTTCAATTCCCTTGTTTTCAGTGTAAACAAGTGAAACTTCACAAAAATTCACTTTCACGAAGCTTAAAATACTTATTTCAAGCCAGATATCAGTATATTCAATCTTAAGTAAACACTTTCAAAACAAATTTTAAGTAACATTTGTGCGGATAAAAAGCAGACATCATCTAAAATGGGGGAAAAATATTCTGTTTAAGATAAACTGTCTCAAACGTGATTTGTTCAAGTTTAGTTGGAGTGTTTCTGATTTTTATGAAGGAAAGTGAATGCACCAGTCATGTTCTTCATTTAAAAATAGAAAGTATTCCCACATATCTAATCCAAAGAATTACATTGCTTACATTGAAATGCTAACCACATCTGCTATCTTGACCTACACAACAAGTCGGAACAAAAACTAGTAAACATATCATTTTAAGGGAGGTTTTCAGGTACATCTGGAAAACTGCATATATGCATTTAGGTTAGAACTGCATTGTCGGTGCCTTAAAATCAATTGATCTTACCTTATTTCTCACATTGCAGACGATTTAAGCGAATGTCTATGGCTCCTTGTCTGAGTTAAAGCCTCTCAGCCCTGTGTGTGTGTGTGTGTGTGTGTGTGTGTGTGTGTGTGTGTGTGTGTGTGTGTGTGTGTGTGTGTGTGTGTGTGTGTGTGTGTGTGTGTGTGTGTGTGTGTGTGTGTGTGTGTGTGTGTGTGTGTACACTAGAGCTATTTTAGGACTGGCAGTACTGCAGCCAATTTGCCTAATCTTTGCTTGTCAAGTCAATGTAAGGCATTACACACAAATAAATTGATAATATATTGCCTAAAATGTCAAATTTTCTGTACGGTAGGGGCACGATTGAATATTTATTTAGTTATGTAAAAGAAAATACATAAAGAAAGTTATCTCTGTCTCATGGACCACTTAAAATGTGTAGAAGGATGATGGTTTTTTTTTGGAGGTTAGGTGAAACAATGTTTTAAAAAATCCACTTGCTTCTAGGAGATAGGAGAGTTAGCTTGGGTGGTTAGCATTGAGAAATAAGCTAACATAATCAGATTGGAGACTTATTGTCCCTAATAGGGATTAGCTGTAAGATTTTGTGCATGAGCATCAGTCAGAAAAAAAGTTGGCATGGTATGGAGGTAGGTGATGAACGGGTTACGGTATTCGTTCACTTATCCTCACAAGGGTCACCCAAATTGGTGGCCAGCCAATCGCAGGGCACAAGGAGACAAACAACCAATCATTCTTAGTTAGGGGCAATATAAGGTATTCAACCAGATAGCCTAGCATGTGTGTTTTTGAGACGTGGTAGGGTAGCAGAATACCTGGAGAAAACCCACGCTAACCACTTGCCCACTGGGTTTCAGTAATTTTATTTAATTGACCAGAAATAAATCATGATTTTAAAAAGTTGACATCCAACCAAAGCGCAAAACATTTGAATTAAGTCACGTTTAGAGTATAATTAATAGTATTACATATGTATTTATTTATACATATAGGGGTTAGTTGTTTTGTTAATTGCATCATCATTGGTGAATTTTTTTTCCAGCTTTTGTTAATTTCTTTTTTAACTTTTAAATTCATTTAATGAATTGAATTCAATTGAATTAAATTGAATTGAATGCTTTTATTGTCATTATGAGTATTATGAGATGTAAAGCTTTCACCACAGTGCAAAAATAACAACAGACAGACAAATAAATAATCAATAAATAAGAAATGAATAAATAATGCAATGTTGATGATCACAATTTGTAATCATATTTGCAATTTTCACCATGCCTTCTCTGAAGTTGATTGGTTTAAATCATATCCAGAGATTTGGCGACCTCTACAGGCAGGGTGAAAATTGCTGGTCAAATAAATTCATTATGCCAGATTATAAAACAACCTTGAAGATACTTTTATTGTTATTATACTATTATAATTCATAATTCAGGTGAGAAAGCAAAGACAATAGTTTAGGAGTCGGTCGATCTGTTTATCCGTCTCGATTGGTTTCGCCTCCGCCCATCATGGTTCGATTATTCAGGCCTGCTACACAGCGGAGGGTCCCTGCAGGATCCGCCGCCTCGCCGCTCAAGCGCCTAGCTCGCTTTCGTCGGAGTGGCGCTGAATCTTTTTGGGGGGGAACCTTTTCTTTCATTTTCCTTTCTTTGTCTTTTGTCCCCACGCCTCGGTCTCGGCTTCCCGGCCGCCATGGGTAAGCGAGAGGAAGAGGAGATCATTCGAATCGCCAAGAAAATGGACAAAATGGCGCAGAAGAAAAACGGGGTGAGCGCTAATGTGAATGAATGCCGAGCTAAACGTTCGCCGTTTTTATGCAGTTAGCGTTGAAAATGTCTCGTTTTCAGCTTAGTTGTCCTCAATATCACCTTTTATTAGTTACTGCCGGAACGTTTTGTTGAGCGTTTAGCGACTACTTTTTATTTAAAGGCTCCCAACGCAACTGTTGTTATGTTTGAATGCTAGCTTGGGGTTAGCTAGCACTTAGCCACAACAACGGTGCTTAAACCGTAATGCACGCTTCGACGGAGTTTCAGTGCGGACAAAATGGTGCATATGCCAAGTATAAAATATATGTAATTGTGAGTTTTAAACGACTATGTGGTTAACGCCACATTTTCGCTTTACAGTCCGGTGCTTTGGACTTGCTAAAGGAGCTACGTAGCGTCCCCATGACCCTGGAGCTCCTCCAGGTAGGATTCAGATACAGTATAAAATCAACGAGGAATATGAATTTTCCAATAATTTCGAGTGTTTCTATATTGCAGTCTACCAGAATTGGGATGTCCGTCAATGCCATCCGAAAGCAGAGCACAGACGAGGAGGTGACTTCGTTAGCCAAGTCTTTAATCAAATCGTGGAAAAAGCTTTTGGGTAAGTACATAACTATCCCGCTTTGAGGGTGGCCTATCCAAAAGGTCTGTTGTACAACAATGAGAAAACCATGACGCAGAAACCTGCAAAAACTAAGTCTCAATTCGCTTTTACGTCCACCCAGTTCATATTGATTTGCCATAAACAAACACATTGTAATGCATGAGGTCAGTTTTCTTTCTTGGTTTTTGCAGACGAACCTGCCAGCGGGGACAAACCGTCAGAAGACAAGAGGAAAGAAACAGCTCCCGCATCTCCCTCGCAGGGAAGTCCGGAAGCGAAAGAAGAAAGGTAACGTCAAGGTCTTTCTTTTCTCCATTTCTATTGTGGTGTGTGAATGTTAAGGTGGTTGCATTGCTTCCCATCAGCAGCTCCAGCAGCAACTCCAGCGGCAAGAGCGAGCACGCCGACGTCTCCGCCAACTCGCTCATCAACACTTTTCCTCGCGCTCCCGGCACGTCCGATTCCATACGGATCAAATGCAGAGAGATGCTGTCCAACGCTCTCCAGGCCGGAGGTATTGATATTAGAGCGACACATGGCTAACTCGCTCTACATTGGTGCTATTATTTTACAGAAATGTCATTCATTAGCGTGGACAAAACATCAGTTACTGGTTTCAACATAAATCGCAGTTGGAAAAAGTCATGCTAACTGGCAAACTTATCTTGTTGGCAAAAATTCTAATATAGTAGACATAGAGCTGGGCGATATGACAAAAATTGATTTAAAAAATCAGTCTATCTATAATTATCACGATAACACATCTTTTTAGTTTCAAATTTGAAACTTCAAGCTTCTGTGAAGAAGTAAATAAATTACTTTCCTCCTTTTTCAAATATGTTATCTTACTTTATAAGAAAAGAGAATATGAAATATGATTATTTTAAAAAGTATTTTTGTTCTTCTGTTGTGCAATAAAGATAACACAACTCCTTACACTATAAAAAGTAAAGAATAAAAGCAGTAGAAATTTTGACAGGCGTATTTATTTTTATAAATTTGCCTCCAAACCAAAATTTGCTGTGCAATATGAAATAAATAAAATAATCAACTGAAGATATCACCAGCATAGACTATTTTCAGCCTCACAAAAAGCGCCCCTGTTCTCAGTGGTGGTCAGGTTGTGTAATTACAGTTTAAAATGATCAAATTTGTAATATTTTCGTTGACAAAAACTATTTCGCGATAATTATCGTTTTATCGCCCAGCTCTAACTACAATTATGTCTATCAAAGCAAGCTTTTGAATTTTTCAGACGACAACATCGCCATTGGTGCCGACTGCGACGAACTCGGAGCTCAGATTGAGGAATATATCCTTCCCGGCGAAAAGCCTGCGTGTTGTTGTTCTGCGTGCGAATACGACAGCTGCTACGTTTCCTTGACCGCCCGCCCTCACGCATATTCCAAGAGTTCAAGAACACGGACATGAAGTACAAGAACCGCGTGCGCAGCCGTATCTCCAACCTGAAGGACATGAAAAATCCCAATTTGAGGAAGACTGTTCTGTGCGGGAGCGTCACCCCGGAGCGCATGGCCAAGATGACCGCAGAGGTGCGTTCGCGAGCCTTAACTCAAAAATGGAGTCGTGTCACAATTTTCCATTCACAAGATCAGCCATTGGCACAATCGGTATTAAAAACTACTGTATTTTCACGACTATAAGGCGCACATAAAAGTCTTACATTTTCTCCAAAATAGACAGGGCGCCTTATAATCCAGTGTGCTTTAAATATGGACCAATACTAAAATTGTTATCACGATAAAATAAAATAAATCAGTCGATAGGGTACACATCCTCTACAGCTCTCACAACTAAGGCAAGCAGCCCCCGACTCTACTATTTTCCCATAGAAAAAGTACTGCACAGTGACTGCTGGGATATATAGTTCTTTTGTCAATACAACCAGTATGACGGCAAGCACACTAATTTGGTGCTCGCCGTCATTTCGGCTGTATTTACAAAAGAAATCCTGCCGCTAGATGTTGGCGTCAAGAGCATTCAAAGCTATTATATATATATAGCTATGTATATATTATATATGGATGAATATCGAACCACAATAGCGCTGGCAACTACGGCTAGCAGCCCCAGACTCTATTTCCGGTGCGCAGTGACTGCTGGGATATATAGTTATTTTGTCAATACACCCAGTATGACGGCAACACACTAATTTGGTGCTTACCATTTCGGCTGGATGTACAAAAGAAATCCTGCCGCTAGATGTTGGTGTCAACAGAGCATTCAAAGTTAGACTGCGAACTATATATGGATGAATATCGAACCGCAACATGAGATTATGGCTATGTGAGGCGTATGTCAAGCGACCATATGGCTTTTTTCACGGCTCGCCGTCACTTTTGATTTGCGACCAAGTCACGAAAATGAAATGATGACGTGAGTACATTGTAAAATGGCTAAATAAAGTACAACCGAGCTCAGTTTTGCTTCCGTTGCCTTTTTAAAAACGTGTTTTAGCGTGTGGGTATAGCGTGCATTTGGTGCATATAGCACCAAATTAGTGTGTTCGCCGTCATCCTGGGTGTATTGACAAAAGAACTATATATCCCAGCAGTCACTGCGCACCGCAAATAGAGTCTGGGGCTGCTTCCCGTAGCCAGCGCTATTGCGGTTCGATATTCATCCATATATAATGTATATGCCATGCCTGGCTGCGTCTATAAAAACGGTGCGTCCTTTGTGTGTTTAAAATACAGAAATAGCACTCGTTACTGACACTGCGGCTAAAAATACGATGCACTGTATAGTCGTGAAAATACGGTATATTTTGATTAAACCTGTTGCTGCACATCAGGGGAAAAAGTATTACACTACATTACACCGGCTTGCTTTGGACCCATTGATTTTCCCTTAATTCTGCACTGACTGACGCAACAACAAAAAACACGGAAAAAAATGCAACCCCCGCCCAGTGCTCGTAGATATCTTTACACGAGGGAGATGCGCGAGAAAGACAGTGCGGTGTTATCATAAGCAGCCTCGCGCCTCTGGCTGTCTAGTATGCTCGTATCTCAAGGCAAACATTTGCTCAGAATTCTACTCGTATCTCAAATTTCTTGTATGTTGGGGCACTATTAGTGTATTACTGTACTTTGCTCCTGTTAAAATGAGTTGTTTTATTTAGAATAAATGAGTGCTTTGCTGCCCTCTTGTGGATTTTAGCGGCCTTTTGATGGCAATTACTTGCAGATTTTGCTGTTTGTAGCAGGACTTTTGTTTTTATGTGTTTGGGGAATTAGCAGCTACTATTGGGGGTGGTATGGTATTTTTTTTCCACATTATCTGGTTCATTTTCAGTTGGTAGTTAGTTGAAACCTTTGGCATATAGCAGCGTCCCGCGTTAAATGTCAGCTTAACAGATGCCGCGTCGTCGCTCGACTTTGCAGGCTTTGTGGTAGAGGCATCAAAATGAGAGCGTTTGGTAGACAGAGTAAAACATGCCCCGCATTAGCAAAATAAAAGGTAAGGAAATCACAACTGAAATAGTTTAATTCTTCATATTCGGTGACCAACTTTATTTGCTGTCTAAGGTTGCTTAAAGTACATTGTTTACTCCATTTGTAGCCTTTTTGTTGTCCGGCACGATGTTCTATTTTTCCTTCCTTAATACATTTCCTGGGTATCGTGATTGTGCACCGGGAGATTCTCAAAATCAGGTAACTTGGACTCGCGTGCAAAAATATGTGATCCAGACGTCCCTAGTAATAGTCGTTAAATTGCTCTATGTAGGAACACAATGTCATACCTGTCAACCTCTGCCAATAACTGCCCTTATAAATGATTATGATTCCCCTTACAAACCCCCAAAAAACCTTACAAACACCGTACGAGTCGTACGGTGTTTGTAAGGTTTTTTGGGGGGTATGTAAGGGGAATCATAATCATTTATAAGGGCAGTTATCGGCAGAGGTTGACAGGTATGAAGATGTTTCAACACAATTTTAGATTTGCCCTCATGTTTTTTCCATTAAGGAACAGGTTTTTATTGTGGTTCTTTCCCGAAGGAAATGGCCAGCGACGAACTAAAGGAAATGAGGAAGAACTTGACCAAAGAGGCCGTCAGAGATCATCAGATGGCCACTACGGGGGGCACGCAGACAGATTTGTTCACTTGTGGCAAGTGCAAGGGCAAAGCCTGCACCTACACACAGGTACATATACGCCACAACGGGCTGTAGTTCATTTTCCTTTTGGCACGTGTCCTAGTTTGATCGCGATTGAACTTTGCCATTTGTCTTTTTTTTTGCAGGTCCAAACTCGCAGTGCTGATGAACCCATGACCACGTTTGTCTTCTGCAATGACTGCGGAAATAGATGGAAGGTTTGTTACTTTATTTATTCAGTGACTTTTTTTAAACTTGACCTAAATTTGTCAGTCATATAATACAGTGGTACCTCGAGATACGAGCTTAATGCGTTCCGGGACTGAGCTCGTATGTCGATTTACTCGTAACTCAAATGAACGTTACCCTTGAAATGAACTAAAAAAAAAAATTACTAATTCGTTGCAAACCTCTGAAAAAAGACCCAAAACAGGATATTGGATTGGAAAAACATTTTTGTTTGTTCTAATTCGCCATCTATTAACAAAGTAACAAATAACTAGTTGTTTAATAGTACTAATATGTGTTTAATAGTAATAAAATTAGACACCAACGTGCTTGTAACATAACATAAACAAATTTGAATGAACTTGGATTACAATGCAGACACACTCAAAAATAAATTTAATCTAATCTTACACTAAATTTATAATTTTGTTTTAAATTTTGATACCTTTCTTCTCCCGGGTTGGCTCTATTGGCCCCGCCTCCACCCTGACTTTCAGATGCAACCTATCGAGGGTTGTTTGCTTTTGTATTCCCTTCAAAATATTCCAAAAATGATAGACACAAATGTCCTCACAATAGGAGAAGTAGTATAAACTCCTCTCGTATTAGCGATCGCTCCGCCATTCGCACTGACTAACGGGAAAAAAACATGCAAAAAAATACAAGGCTCCGCCCAGTGCTCGTAGAGACATTACACGAGGGAGATGCGACGGGAAAGACAGTGGCCACGATGTTCTTATGAGCAGCCTGAATATGCTCGCATATCAAAATTTGTCTCGTATCTCAAGATAAATATTTGCCCGAAATTTTACTCGTATCTCAAATTGCTCGTATGTCGAGGTACCACTGTAGTACTATGAATACAAAATGCATTGACATCCGGTTGATATTTGCCTTTTTGTTGTTTTTTTTGTTCCGTCTGTGTCCCAGTTCTGTTGAGTGGGCAGCCATCTTGGAAAAGTAGCAAAATTCCCGGACCAGATCCCGTCAATGGGCCTCAGATTGGAGCTTTTTATTTTGTATTCTTATTTTATATCATGCGGTGTAGACGCCGTACACCGCGGGTTGTGTAAAGGATGAAAACTTTCTTTTGAATTGGACTAAAATCTTTAGTTCATAGTTTGAACTAATTGTAAGGAACCCCCGCCCCCCCCTGCCTTCTCCAGCCACCTTCACTTGCTCTCTTTTCCTATTGTTAATAGTTCTTTCCACTTATTAGATGTATGCAATCGAGCTTGACTTGTTCTTTTATCTGCATTTTTTTTTATATGGGTAGAGTTAACATCATGGAGTGTTGTTACGGTCTCCATCGACTGCAACGCCACCTTGTTTTATTTAATTTCCCAATAAAGTGTAATCCATTTGATTAAAAATGGTGCCGATCGTCGATACACGAGTAGATTGACTATAAATGTGGATTATTTCCTTCACTGCCTTAGACATCCAACCAGGGAAGGCTGCCAGATCTCCAAGGCAGAATGAATCGGACTTCTGTGGACATCAGCGGTAGGGAAAGCGTTCGTGTAAACGGTTGAAATTTCAGTTGCGATGTAGGGGAAGACACGCACGGAATTGGTACCTCTTTTTTTGATACTGAATAAGAGACAATAATAACGGGAATATTGCCATGGATCATCATGTTTTTCAGGAAGCATTTATTATTTAGCATTGAGCTACTGTGCCGGCTAAAGTGGAAGATCGTCTAGTGTAAGTTTTATTACACATCAACAACCACTGCAGAATCAGGTGTGTGGAAATTTTTGAGTTTGTCGTTTTCAGGAAACGGCTCAGAGTTTAGGAAAAATTGGACAAATCTTTAAAAATAGGATTTTTAAGTTTGATTTTTTTAATCATGAGGGGACATAAAAGTCTTGTCGTCATTGTTTCTCCTTTTATGTTCTTCTAGAAAGAAGCAGCATCACAAGTCCATTTTGGGACCCCAAAAATGTACTTGAAAGACTTGAAGGTAAATTCACATTTCCCATTTCTAATTTTAAAACTCCATATTATCTTCAGACATTGAATGAGGTAAAAGGGACAAAAATAATTGGCCGAAAGACGTTTCGCCGAAGGACGTTTGGCCGACAGACGTTTCGCCGAAACGGAATTCGTGCGCTCGCCCCGCCCCCGGATCGTGTGTGTATATGTTTTTCAACCTCGGCCCGCGGGCCATATGCGGCTCGTTACAGATAACATTCATTTAGGAATAACAAGGGCATGTACTGCCCCCCGCTGGACATATTTCTAAATACAAGTACGTACTACAATGTGCTGGCAATGTTTTATATTTTTTATTTTATCCTTGCATTTACAGTAGTAGCCTTTTGGAGATCACGCAGAACAGTACGTGACAGAAGAAATAGAGAAAATAAAGTAGTAGTAACAGTAAGTACTACTGTAATGAAATTGTAAATCCAGAAATCCTACTCCAGAAAATTTACACCAGCATAGAAAACGTTGAGATTAATCTTTTAATTAAGGTTCTCAAATAATTGACTTCCACAAGTTCAGAATTCCGACTTGATTCGGAAAGAATTGAGAAAAAGACACCAGATGCTTTTAAAATTATTGTGCTTTATTTTATCGCAATGAAAATGCCCACACGTCATCATTATATTCTTAGAGAGTAGCATCATCAAACTCAAAAACTAAAACCATATACTGTAAACATTCACATTGTTCCTTATTTTTTTCGGAATAATTCTTTTAAAAATGTCTCCCCGCCCCTCTCCGTAAACGCAGCGCAAAATCAACACATTTCATATATCGTAAACAGAAGAATAAAACCCTTTATGAATAGGCATCTTGCCAAAAGCGAAGTTTGGCGTCCCCCAACATCCTCCAGCACAAAAAAAGCACCCGGAACGCGTCGAGTCGGGCCATTGCAAGGCACGGCTTTCTGTTCCGGTCAGCTGGCTCTTGTGCTCGGGTTCAAACCCCCTCCCTCCCCCCGAAAAAAAGCACCTTTATGGCCAGAGTTTGCCCGTGAAAGATGTCGTCCAAACGAAATGTCAAGGCACTGAAGCCATCCAAAGTGAGGAACCTGTCTTTTTAGCGACACCATAGTGAGGTAACACGCAAAAAAAATTCCACGCTTGACAACTCCAATTGTTGTGGCATATTATGCTTTTCAGACATTACTTTCAAAAATTGGAACGTGGTCATATCCATTTTTTTTTACAATTGCCTCATTTGAAAGCGAAAATCAGTCATTTTCCTTTTCGCTTAAGCTCTTATTATGCTAGGACAAAGCGCAAATAGATTGTTCATTCAATTAGAAAGCAAAACTAAAAATCATTTTCTCTAAATATCCTTTAGTTATCAAGGAAATGTTGATTTCCTTTTCTAGTTGGCCCCGACACTCATGAAGTCAAATGTATTTTTTTTGTACACAAACATCCATTTCACATGTGACTAAAACTATTTAAAAAAAATAAAAATACTTTCCTAACCTTAATAATTTTACCGGCAACCAAATTAAATTTTGGATTTAAAAAATAAATAAAAAGTTGCCACATATGCATTCTTAACATTAAACAAAAGGAGTTGCCAAGTCAAGCTTATCCAAAAAATGAGGTTAGGTACTTATTAAAAAGATAATATGTAATACAAATAAAAAAAACACAAGGTGAAACCAAGGTCAAAGGCTGCCGCACACCCGCACAAAGCTGCCTGCTTGATTCTCGTCACGCAGTTAAATATCGCCACATCAAAACACCCACAATTCCATTTCTACTATTTACAAACTCATAAATATAGAGAATATATATGTCGTCTAAAATCATGACCCCTCCCT
>NC_135398.1:2435329-2450329 GCF_051989625.1 Stigmatopora argus
GTTGATTACTTATTACGCTGAGTATTTATTTATTACTTATTGATTGATTATTTATTAATAATATTTATTGATTGTTTGTTTGTTGTTTTTATTCGTCCACTTCAATTTAAATCTCATTTTACTCATAATGACAATAAAAGCATTCAAGTCAATTCAAACAAAATAGGTTATGGTTTATTATTGATGAATAATTATTACATAATTAATTTATTGTTTAAAATGTTTTTTATGTTGTACTTTGGTTTTACACGGATTAACATTTTTACATTGATACGAGCAACAACAAAATTTAAATAGAACTAGTTTGGGCATATTTTTACACTTGAATGGAGACGGATGATGCAAAGGACAATACTGCCACCTAAAGGCATTTGAAAGAATAATGTAAATAGTTTACTGTAATTTGCTGGACTGTTTATATCTGTATGATTATATACCTATAATATCATTTGTAATACCCTCAAAAAGATTCACATTTAAGATAACAACTGTAATAATTGGATTGGCATGACTTGAGCAAAAACTAAAATAGTCTAATACATTTTTATATTTTTTAAAGCAGCCTCATAGAATAAATTCACCTGAAGAATATACATTAAGATATTAAAACAGTACAACAGAGATAATAAACATTCTTATAATTTTGTCCATTTTAAAATATTAACCATTGAATAATGAAATATAGTTATGTAGTATAAAACACTAAATATAATGTCATATTGAATCAATAAAAATTTTTTTGAGTCAAAATACACTCATAAACATAAATATTGTATGAAATCATACATAATGTACCAAAACCTAGTTAACATTGTTTTAATCCCCAATGTTTTTTGTACTATATTTTACTATTTTTTAACATCTTTTTATTTTGATTGCTATAGGTAAAATGGAACTGTATATATCAAGTGTAGTAGTAGTAGTAGTAGTAGTTATGGTAGTACAGTACGATGTGATGTACTGCACTCATACTGTCGTTTAGGCAGTATCTGTTGTTTCGCTGTATATAAACACCAGATGGCACTAAACTGCTGTTTTTGTAATTTACATACTAAATATATATGTGTAGTATATGTTACCGTTCTATACAGTACTCCGAATAGTCCGGATATATGGAACTCGGTTCATCTGTCATCAAGGGCAAAACAAACGTCCCTTCTGTCAAGACGCAATACAGTAATCCCTCGATTATCGCGGTTAATGTAGGCCAGGGGTGTCAGACTCGGGTTGGTTCGCGGCCCGCGTTAACGTTAACTCGATTTCATGTGGGCCGGACCATTTTAGATATAATATTTTGATATTTTCAAAAAATCTGATTAAAAGAAATGGATTAAAAGCCCTAAATATTCGATATTTTTAAAAGACTCTTCATTTTTTCGTTGCTTTTTGGTGCTAATGTTGTTGTAGTGTTGTGAACATTACATCAGCAAGGTGCTATTTGGGGAGAGCACCTTCCTCTTTTAATCTGACTAAAGCCTCCAATCAGACATGATTTAGCTACCGGAAATAGACGTTTGACGGGAAGTGGCAACGGCCATGACACTGACAACGATATTTACAACACAAGAATAAAAGGCAAACATACATCCAAACACTGTGAATTGAAATTATCAACATTGAAGGAGTTGGGGGATTATTTACTATGGTGGTTGACTAAGTACGTACTACCTCGGTACAGACATTTGCTAGTTAGCGAGGTAGGTTGGAAGGGAAGTTGAATAACAGGTAAACAAAATGGATTGATGTGTTGCTAGCTGGATAGTTGGATCATTGTGGGTGGGTTTTAGTTCCCGTATTTTCTCGCATATACGCCGTATTTGTGGTACACGGTCGATTGGTCGCCCGGAAGGTTATTGATAATTACCATTTAAATCGTTGCTCAAATTCCCTAAATACAAACTGTGAATTACTATTTAGTCATACTTCATGCCCTATTAACTATTTTCCCTTCAAAGTAATACATTTGTACTCCCTATTAAAACCATGAACATGGAGGTGAAAATTGTGAATCAGGGGGCGGCTTATACGAGAGAAATTGTAAATTAAACGATTCTAAGGCCATTTTTAGGGGGCGGCCTATACACAGAGGCGGCTAATATGCGAGAAAATACGGTAATTGTCAGTTGGTAGACAGTATTGCAACTGGGCGTGGTCAATCAACAAAGTTTAAAGAAAACGTGAATGGGACATGGCTGTTTATTTTGGGTAGCTAGAACCTTTTTTTTAAAAGAATTCCAAAGTGGCTTACAAAAGAAAATAGGTAGACATACAGTGTGGAGGTGTGTACGTAAACTGTTAAGGTAAATAGGTGGGTAGGTTTGGTAAATCAGTGGTACTAGAATCTATTTGTGGCAAATGGGGGGTTTGGGTAGGGATTTTTAGGTTGGTAACGGCATACCTGTCAACCTCTGCCGATAACTGCCCTTATAAATGATTATGATTCCCCTTACAAACCCCCCAAAAACCTTACAAACACCGTACGATTCGTACGGTGTTTGTAAGGTTTTTGGGGGGTTTGTAAGGGGAATCATAATCATTTATAAGGGCAGTTATCGGCAGAGGTTGACAGGTATGGTGATGGCTGCGTACCTCAAGGCACACCATATCCTGCTCATCCTGGTCATTGTAGTTGACGGCACACCCAACGCCGCGACGGCACGCCCGGCTCAGCCTCTGCACGCGCCGCCACATGAGGGTTCGGCCACGCCGGATCCTCCGCAGGACCGACGTGGGCCTGACCTCCCACCCCGTGGCCCCTCTAGGGCCCACCAGGCTCCCGCCAGCGGACCCCGCCATCCCAAGGCATCATGTCAAATCTAAAGTACCCGTGGTACGTCTGTCGCAGGCGTGCGTCCGTGTGTACATAGCGATGAGGAATGAAGGGAAGAACGTTGAGGACCCAAACGGGAGGGCAGATGGGGATTAGTACAATGCTACGTAGTTAGGGCAGATTAACGTGGTGGGAAGACAGATGGAGACTGCCGACTCGTGACTGTAGAACCAAACAAAGATGCAGAATCCAAGCATGTTCAATACAGTTCTTACTCCTTTTTGCCAGCCCAATGAAACCCTGGCTGTACATGGTTAAGCCCCTTTTCCAGCCCAGTGAAACCCGGTGTGGTCATTTATTTTTATTATTTTTATTTTTAAATGATTTATAAAAAATGCTGACTAAATTTTAAAACAAATTCTATTATTAATTTATAAATAACAGCGACAAAGGTACAAAAAATAAATAAAAACATTTTCGTCTGCTCTTCCTCAGTTGCTCACGTGACCGCCTGCCTGACGCTAGTCACATGATTAATGTGACGTCACCTTGTCCGCTGGTCAGAAGAAGTCAGGTGAGTGACACTAAATATTCGAATTTGAATGATTTTTATTCCTATTGTCATGTTTTACTGCATCGGGGATTAATATAACAGCGGCTTCGCCTCTATTCAAGTGAATACATTCTCGAGAATGTTGCGGGTTTGCATCCTTCGTTTATTATGCTAGCTCATTTCAGCTATATGCTAACAACCCCTTTCCGCAGTCTCATACACGCATATTCATATTTCGCTTTTGGGTTCTTCACTAACTTATGGTGCAACATCTTTATATTCACCATAAGAACTTATTCACGTTAAGGTCACTCAAGGTGGTATTGGTTTTCGACGTAATGACGGGTGCGTAAATCGGAATATGCCATAGTCTTTGACTACTGTGCGATAACGAAATAATATCGCGATTTTACAAAGCTCCTTGCATGTAAATGTTTAAAACAGCAAACCAGGCTTGAATTGCTTTTATTGTCTAAGTCTTCATTCAGTAACTGAGGGCTCTTTCTGGAGAGAAATATTGTTTTGTTTATTTACAAAATGCCCTCTTAATAATAATAATAACTTTTTTTGTCCTTCATTCAGGTGGTGCTAAAGTCACCCTCCATTTCTACATAAGGCGCATTAACTAGAAGTTGAGGATGGACATCCGCGGAGCAGTGGACGCTGCCGTCCCCACCAACATCATCGCCGCCAAGGCGGCAGAGGTTCGCGCCAATCTGGTCAACTGGCAGTCATACCTGCAGTAAGTAAAATACACCTCGTCGCCATAGCGACGTAAATGCTGTTTTAAACTTTGAAACTGAGTCACAGTCTAAAGGGGTTCCTTCCTCTTTTTGCTATTATTGGAATTGCTGGGGTGACTACACTTATCTTTTGGGACCTGTCTTTATTTTATTAAGGCTAACCTTGGAATTAGCCCAAATTACGACAATCAGTCACTGACTTTTCTGTCTTAATACAGAACATAATATTGGCGTGTGAACAAGGAGCAAAATGAAATTACTTGACATTTTACTCATAGGAAATAATTGTAGTATTTAAGCAGCATGAAAAAAATGGATGGGCCTTTAGTTAGTATTTTAAGTGATATTGGCTTTCCATAATTGACAACTTCTCCATTTGGTAGGAGTCAGATGATATCTACAGATGATTGTGAGTTCATCAAGAAGTTTGAAGTGGCCAACTCTGAGGAAAAGCAGGTCATCCTGACCAACGAAGGGCATCAGGTACTTGAGTTCTTTCAGCATAAGATGCTCAGACTGATGCCCAGGTGGTCTCATTCTATTCATTTTTTTTTCTAAATATTTGTGCAGTGTGCAAAGACCTTTCTAAACCTGATGGCACACATCTCCAAGGAACAGACTGTCCAGTACATCCTGACTCTGATTGATGACACTCTGCAGGTATTGTGACAAACGTACAGTCG
The DNA here is from genome assembly GCF_051989625.1 of Stigmatopora argus. Classification (NCBI taxonomy): domain Eukaryota; kingdom Metazoa; phylum Chordata; class Actinopteri; order Syngnathiformes; family Syngnathidae; genus Stigmatopora; species Stigmatopora argus. The sequence goes on from NC_135398.1 coordinate 2,440,079, forward strand.
TATACCTCTACTTACGAAATTAATTGGTTCCAAGACTTTTTTCGTAACTTGAAAATTTCGTAAGTAGAGGTGTACTTTATATGTAAATTTTCTAATTCGTTCCATGGGCCTCACCCAACTACCAACCAAACCAAGAGTGTCAGACTTCACGTGGGCTGGACCATTTTAGATATAATATTTAGATTTTTTTTCATAAATGGATTAAAAGCCCTGAATATTCAGTTTTTTATAGATGTTTATTTTAGCTTTATTTAAATATATTTTTAGATTTTACAAAATGATTTTTGAACTAAAAACACAGAAAAAAATGGATTTAAAAAATACAATTATTGATTTAAAAGGGGGAAAATCGGGAAATTTAATATACATCTATACTGTTCATTTTAATTTGATCCTAAAACAGAAAGTCGGCACTCATGATTGACTTTCCCGGGCCACACAAATTGATGCGGTGGGCCAGATTTGGCCCCCGGGCCGCCACTTTGACACATGTGAACTAAACCCTTTATAATTGGTCAAATTGTCCCAATTTTGTATGAAAGATGAGAGGAAACACAAAAATGAGAGAAAATTATTTATTTATGTCTTAAGGTAAATAAAACATACCCTGCGCCGCTGAAATATCTCCCTCTGCAGCTGTTATAGATGTAATATTCCTGTTTGTCCGCCAGGTGGCGCCAAGAGCCCTTTCTACCAGGACCGAAAGCCGTCCACTTTGTAGTACATTTTAGACTTTTACGTGTCTCCTATGTGTGTGTGTGAAACTAATTTGCATATAAAAAAATTCATAACCTGAAACTTTTGTACCCAGGGGCATTCGTAAGTAGAGGTATGACTGTATTTTAAATGGAATCTTTTGGCGAGAAATTAAAAGTCTTGAATGTCTTCAACATTCATTTTTGCAGAAGACGGGAGTGCCTTTCGCTTTCACATTTTTATGAACTTTAAAAAAATAAAAATAAAATAATAAGTAGTTAATTCACAATAAGTGAAGTCGCGATAATCGAGGGATTACTGTATTTTAGGTTTTTGTAAATTGTTACATTTGATATTCATCGATAGGCTAATTAAAAATCTTAAATGTGATGCAGGAGAATCATCAGAGGGTCAGCATCTTCTTTGATTACGCAAAGAAGACAAAGAACACGGCTTGGTCCTACTTTCTCCCAATGCTCAATCGCCAAGACCTCTTTACTGTCCACATGGTGAGTCCATCGTTTATCTTTGAACGCGAGAGGCTCTGAGGGAGACACTATTTGAACACTTTTAACCGCAATTTACAGCCAGTTCACCTTTGCCACAATCCGAATTTAAAAAAGAAAAATGGAGGCTTTCAAATCATTCACCCATTAATAATTCCTCACAAAAGCCAACCTCTAGCAAAAACAGGCAATTAATTTGATGTGCCCCCTGGCAACCTTTCGAAACGTGGACAGACCACCCGGCGATATCGAGCCCATTCTAAAATAAGTCATTAAAAAGGCCATCCTTTACTTTAATAATTCAGACTGGATGTGTAAGTCTGGTAAATGTAGATAAGCAGATTTACAGCGACTGCTTAAAAAATGATTTTTGTTGTTGTTGATGTTACCCATTATTTACTTAGATAACATCAACCTAGGAGTGTAACAATTAACCAAATAACTAATCACTAAATTACCCCAAAGGTCAAAGCAGTATCCTAATGTTACTGCAATCCCTGTAGTAATTAAATTTGATTTATTTTTCAATTATGTTCATTAATACGTGCTGTCCCTTTAAATAAATCAAACTCGCGTATAGCGATTACCATACTTGGGAAGAAAGAATGTCAAGTCATAATATTAGATAAACCCTTGATTAGACATTTTGGGGTTATTCACTCAAAGGCAAATCATTGCCGTATTTTCACTACTATAAGGCGCACATAAAAGTTTTAAATTTTCTCCAAAATAGATACAGAGCCTTATAATCCAGTGCGCTTTATATATGGACCAATACTAAAAATGTTATCACGATAAAATAAAATAAATCAGTCGATAGGGTACACCATCCTCTACCACCATCACAACTACGGCAAGCAGCCCCTGACTCTACTATCTTACCCGTAGAAAAAGTACTGCGCAGTGACTGCTGGGATATATAGTTCTTTTGTCAATACACCCAGTGTGACGGCGAGCACACTAATTTGGTGCTCGCCGTCATTTTGGCTGTATTTACTAAAGAAATGCTGCCGCTAGATGTTGGCGTCAACAGAGCATTCAAAGCTAGACTGCGAACTATAAATATATATATTTTATATATATATATATATATATATATATATATATATATATATATATATATATATATATATAATATTATATATGGATGAATATCGAACCGCAACATGAGATTATGGCTACGTGAGGCGTATGTCAAGCGACCGGATGGCTTTTTTCACGGCTCGCCGTCACTTTTGATTTGCGACCAAGTCACAAAAATGAAATGATGACGGGAGTACATTGTAAAATGTCAAAATAAAGTACAACCGAACTCAGTTTCGCTTCCGTTGCCTTTTTAAAAACGTGTTTTTAGCGTGTGGGTGTAGCGTGCATTTGGTGCATGTAGCACCAAATTAGTGTGTTCGCGTCATCCTGCGTGTATTGACAAAAGAACTATATATCCCAGCAGTCACTGCGCACCGGAAATAGAGTCTGGGGCTGCTTCCCGTAGCCAGCGCTATTGTGGTTCGATATTCATCCATATATAATATATATATGCCATGCCTGGCTGCGTCTATAAAAACGGTGCGTCCTTTGTGTGTTTAAAATACAGAAATGGCACTCGTTACTGACACTGCGGCTAAAAATACGATTCGCTGTATAGTTGTGAAAATACGGTAATTGTATTGAAGAATTTATTGGCTAATTAATTCAATATAATTTTTCAATGATGTACACCCAGGCGGCAAGGATCATCGCCAAGTTAGCTGCTTGGGGACGTGACCTGATGGAGGGAAGTGACCTAAACTACTACTTCAACTGGATTAAAAGCCAGCTTAGTTCGCAGGTATGGAAATTTTACAATATTTTAGTCTTTTGTGATAAATACTGCAAATTGTAATCATAGCAAAAGCAAAAAAAAAAAAATACGCTACGGTACATTAAGTCATTTATTCTACGTGATCGCTCTTGTGAGCTTTTGTGTCGTTTACTAATTGTACTTTTCCATTCATTAAATCCGGACAAAGCAGGATTACGTTTTGCTTTCCTCGTAAATTCGTCGGTCATTTCCGCTCTCCCGTTCGCAGCCCTCTCCGCACCGAGGCTTCGATTGTTGTTTATTTTGTTTATCTCTCATTAGAACCTCCACGGTACAGGTCCAGACACGGTCTCGGGAACGGGAACTATTTCCCCCAGTGAAGTGAGTATTAGCCAAGCGCATCGAAAATCAGCCTTTCCACTCTCTTCTTCTGGACTTGAACCTTTTTCCATCCGTCATTTCTCGCTTCCTCTTTCTCTCAATGAATGATTACAGATTTCAGAGGTGTTCTCTTTCAGCGTACGGCACCTGAAACTGTGTTAACGGCATGATGTCTGCTGCCGCTTTTCGCTTTTAACAGTATCCGCTTCAACGTCATCTTTACTATTTGCTTTTCTTCCGCCTCCGATCGCTCGATGAACGGGATGCTTAACCACTCTCCTCTTTTAATCTGTATTGACATGATTCTCACTCAGGTGTGATGGGACTCTTTTCTCCCCTGCTTGGTGTTTGCCCTGTGTGTTTGCGCCATCGTGATTAAGCATGTGCTGAGGATGTTTACGTGTACACAGACGGACTGCATGTGCTGTAATCTAGTCGATCTTGGTGGGGATGATGCAACTTTTGCAAAGCGGAGCCTCCAAAGTCCAACACCATGCTAAATTCATTTTTTTCCCATCCTATTACCGTATTTTCTCACTTAGACGCCCTATTTGTCGCTCAGAAAAATGATGTCTCAATCGAGGGTGCGGCTTATATGCGCACAAATTAGACTCAACATGCACGAAACTGCAAGGTGACAAGGACGAAACGCCATAACAAGACATTTATTTTGACGTCTAAGAAAAAAAAACTTATCTTGCATAAAACGTGAAAAAACTACATGCACCCTTTCCAGCAGACGATTTTTTCGATTCATACAGTATCTCAGAAATTCCACGCGTAATGATTTTTCTTAAGATTTTGCCTTCAGAGTAACACATTTGTACTCCCTATTAAATCCATGAATATGGAGGTGAAAATTGTGAATCGGGCGTTTTATACGAGAGGAATTGCACAATTCAATGATTATAAGGCAATTTTCTATAAATATATAAAATATATATTTTATATATATTTTTAGATTTTACAAAATGATTTTTGAACTAAAAACACAGAAAAAATGGATTAAAAAATGACAATTATTGATTTAGAAGGGGAAAATCAGGAAATTCAACATATCATTTGCAGGCTAATAGTTTGGAATTCTTTTTTTGACAGAATACACTTGCGCTGGTTATGCATAAAAATGTGATTTATTTACCCAGAATCATAAATTTAGATTGTAATCAAATTATTTTAATAAGGGTGTAGTTGTTTGCACATCTTTGGACATAGTATTTTTTTGTGTGTGAAAGAAACTAGAAAAACTTCTTCTATTCACATCTGGCAAAAACTGGCTTTCGTCTAACTAAGATATAGTCATCAGAGACACTTTCTCTTACTAATCGTACATCATCAAGAAAACAAAATTTGTCAACTAGATATCTTTGCTACCAACTTCATATCCATTATGTCTAAAATGTCTTTTACTGTGTCTGTATTCTCAACCTCTTGCTACTGCGACAGTGAATTTCCTGAATACGGGATGAATAAAGTTATCTAATTAAATCTAATTTTGGATCCTATCAATGAGATATTGCCACTCCTCCACGACACAATCTAAACTCAATGCTGCCCAAACTGCTTGTTGTGAAGCACAACCCAGTTGAGGAGAAGTAGAAAAATAAAGATGGATTTTCAAGATCATAAAGTGTCAAACTATGGAGGTTGCGCTTTACATCTTTTCCTCTGGTGCACTTTCTTGCGCTTGCTCACTGCGTCTCCAGTTGTCTTGACTTTCTAACAGAAAACTTTTCTCCAATGAACCCGAAGCAGGTTCCTGATTTCCAGGATTGGTCATCATTTGCTGCTTGTTGTGTTCTTTGCAGAGCTCTCAGTATGTTCAGTGCGTGGCCGGCTGCCTTCAATTAATGCTGAGGGTCAACGAGTACAGGTTCGCATGGGTGGAGGCCGATGGGGTTAATTGGTAAGTCATGCCTTTTATTTATTTATTTGAAAACTTCTCAGAACAGTACTAGCCATGTTCCTTTAGCACACAGGTGTCAAAGTAGCGGCCCGGGGGCCAAATCAGGCCGGCCGCATCATTTTGTGTGGCCCGGCAAAGTAAATCATGAGTGCCGATTTCTGTTTTAGGATCAAATTAAAATGAAGAGTATAGATGTATATGATATTTCCTGATTTTCCCCCTTTTAAATCAATAATTGTAATTTTTAATCCATTTTTTCTGTGTTTTTAGTTCAAAAATCTTTTTGTAAAATCTAAAAATATATAGAAATATTTTCTGTTTTCCACTTTAATATGGAACATAATGATTAAGAGATTTTCCCTTACTAAGAAAAAAAGCTCAAATAAACACTTAGATCTATAAAAAACAGAATATTCGGGGCTTTTGATCCAGTTCTTTTAATCAATTTATAAAAAAAAATCCATCTAATTTATATCTAAAATGGTCCAACCCACACGAAACCGAGTTGACGTTAATGCGGCCCGCGAACCAACCCGAGTTTGACACCCTTGCTTTAGCATTTGACCATTCTTCTTTTAAAGAAGTTCAAAAAAAATGTTTCCTATCTAAATATGGGTTTGAAAAAGGCCAAACACATGAAAATCATCTTTTGGGGATGATCTGAAGTCTCACAAATCAACCATGATGATTTATTTTCTTTTAAATTGAACCCGAAGACAAAAAAAACTGATCTTGTGATGGTCATAGTTCTTTTTTTTTATCCCACACTACATGACCTAGTATTGTGGGTCTATTTGTTTAATTATTTTTTTTAGTATTTATAAATGAATGGAAAAACAAAGAACCGATGGTTGTATTTACTCATAGTATGCTGGGGTCATGGTCCACAATGCCATATGGTGGTGGGAAGAACAAATACATTCTCTGCCATTAAATGTCGAAGGTCCATTAACGCATGTGGCCAACGGTCGCCATTTATTCACGCAACACTGGATTTTAGAATCTCTAAACCAGTTTGTTGGGAATCCTTTTTGTCAGTTTTGGATGTATTGTTTTGGGGGGCATTTTTGTTTGGTCATGAGCTTGAGTCTTGCCACTCCATGTGCCACTTTGTCTGTTGTTTTTATGCAAGATTAATGAATTTGATTAGTTAGTCGTGTTGACTGCGTTCCAAAATAGGAAAATATGTATTTATGAATAGCTCCAAAATGGATTGGAAACGATTACAATATTTTCTTGCATATTAGCTACCTCTGCATATAAAGCCGTACAATTAAAATTGCCTTAAAATTGTTGAATTTTATGATTTCTCGCGTATAAACTGCCCCCTGATTCACAATTTTCACCTCCATATTCATGGTTTTAATAGGGAGTACAAATGTGTGGATAATCTTAAGAAAAATCATCGCACGTGCTATTTCTGAGATACTTTATGAATCGAAAGGGTGTTGCCTGCACATTGACAAATTCAAAAAATAAGTCATGTGACCAGTACAACCAGGAAGTGTGTCCGTAGCGGTCTAGTTTGTCATGCATAGGTAAGATGGCAGCGCCCTGAGCGTGCAATGGCAGGTACAAGTGAGTTTTTTTCACCTTTTATGCAAGATACCTTTTTCAATTTCAATCATAGACATTAAAATACATTTTAAGTCTAATCTATGCGCATATAAGCCGTACCCTCGATTCAGTCATCCTTTTTTGAGCGGCAAATGCGTCTAGAAAGTACGGTACATTTTTTTTCCCCCTGAGCAAAAAAAATATGGCCTATCTTCACCCTATTATAGGCTGAAGTTCCTTTTCTCTCATCCTGAATGATGGTGAACATATTTTCCGTGGGTTGCTCCCAGTACAGGGAACATTGGCAGTCCCGCTGTTCCATTTGCATTGGCGTCTCGGGTCCACGCAGCCCTTGTGCGGATGAAATTCACACTATGTCATTAGGTTTAATGTCTCGGCGGCATGGAGGCGCAGCGCCGCAGACATTTGCCATTAGGAAAGCCGCACGGCGCAGAGAAGCGGCTCATCAGCATTTGTTTTCTTCCACTTACGGTCTGGCCCTCTTTCCCCAGCATCACGGCGGTGCTGAGCAACAAGTGCGGCTTCCAGCTTCAGTACCAGATGATCTTCTGCGTCTGGCTGCTGGCCTTCAGCCCACAGCTCTGCGAGCAGCTACGGCGCTACAACGTGGTGCCCGCGCTCTCCGACATCCTCCAGGAGTCCGTCAAGGAGAAGGTCACCCGGATCATCCTGGCGGCCTTCAGGGTACGTGTGGAAATCCGCCAAATGCCTCACAAGTGGGCTCAAATATTCCCAAAGTCTTACGCGGCACTTTTTTAACTTGTAATTGGACTACGTGCTTTACGGCCGCGGGGAGTGAAATGACGCTATTAAACAACAGAGGGAGGCCATAAAAGAAACTAAAGTCCGTAAAAGATACATAAATACAATTTATACGACCACATTGATCGGTCAACTGCAAGCTGTCATTGCTCCACCAGTGAATATTTTATGCAAAGCTGCTTAGGGGAGCAAAAAAATCAATCCCCCAAAGTTTAGCAAAATGAAATATCGGGACTTTCAGGCAATTCCATTCGGCCCAGGTTTTACGTTTTTGACATTGGTTGTTTATTATTTGCAGCAGCAACAAGCTAAAATTGTAGTAGTAGTGTTTCATACCTGGCAACTTTTTCCCGCATTTTATCCCTTTTTTTATCATTTCAACGTGTGTGCGCCGTATAAGAACTTTGTCCAGGATTTTTTTTAAGTATGTTTTTTTCTGTAAACTAATCTCGTTTTTAGCCATTTCGGCTCTAATCCGGATTGTCTTGGTCACTGGTAGCAGACAAAAACGTCATCACCACCTGCTAATAGTCATGCTTTAAGCATGATATGCAGAAACGCATTCCCATTTCACCCTTTTCATTATACAAATATAGCGCGTCAGCAAGCAATGTACCCAGACTGTCCATGTCAAACTTCAATTTAGTGCATACTGATTCCACTTTGGAGAAAATGTTAGACTTTTACGGCGCCCTATGCGAGTAAATATGTGCCGTGTTGCATTTGTACGTTTTTTTATCGCTTCACCAGGGGATTGCAATCATTAATAAGGGAAGCAATTGGCGGAGGTTGACAGGTATGGTGTTTACATACTCAAGTGAATTGACAATTTTTCTGTGCTTTCTAGGAGCGGCCTGAAAGTTTTTAGAACGCTGACTCACATTTTGAACAGTTCATTATTCTTCTGACCTCCTCTAAAAAAGCACCACTATGTTGTTGTAACTGCTATGTTTTTTTTAGGCACTCGGAGGTTTGGTAGAAAGACGTTTGGTCCCCGGACGTTTGGTCGACCGGACATTTGGCAGAACGGACTCTCTCTCTCTCTCATGATTATAATTTTGAGAGCAAGAGATTACCTGGTTGCTCGCTTTCAACAGTAAACTCTCTGTCTCTCTCTCTCTCATAATTTGACAGCGAGCGAACCCGGCGACCAAACGTCCGGTCGAGCAAACGTCCGGGGATCAAACTGATAGATCTGTAAAAACAGCTTCAAGAGCAGGTTAAGAAAGAGCGAGATCAATTTAATAGGAAATAGGTTTATTACCAGACTGCAGGATGGGGAGAGAGCTCAGACAGCTGTGAACCGCTCACAGTCTGTTGTCCTTGCAACTCTCTCTCCGAATGAACAGTGGGTCAGTCTTTGTATAGGCAAACAGAGTATAGTATAGTTTCTATGACAACGACCAAACTTTGGGCGAAGTCTGATTCATCAGTGTCAAGTCTCCATGACAACGACCAAACTTTGGGGAAAGTTTGATGAATCGTTGTCAAGTTTCTATGATTACGATGTTTCTATACTTACAAAAACTGATACTATTTGAACAAGCAATTGCCAAGCGTCTTTGTCATCTTATCTTACACAAACGTCTTTCGACGAAACATCCGGTCACGGTTTTTTATAGTGTCAATTCTACCTTTTGGAATGAAGGCAAAAAAAGACAACCCAGAAAATATGATGCAGATCTTTCATCTAGCCAACGCGCTAGCCGCCAAATAGTCACGCCCAATTGACTGCGTTACCCGAATGCCGAGCTGCTTTAAATAATCCCTATTCGCCTCATTCCCACAACAGAACATAGCGCTTCTCTCCCGAGGATGCCTCGACAACATGTTGCTCGCTTCCAAATCAACATGGATTTTTCGTTCTTATTAACGCCATCGCAAGGCCGCTTAAAAATCAAGCCGCCGCCAGCTGATTGCAGCTTAAACCAAATCACGGTGGAAATAGAAAGCCTGGCCTTTTGAGATTTCAGCCTCGCTTATTTTCCAGCTTTGTCCAGACGACCCTGAAGCGAGACGCACAAAAGGCGCCATGAATGCTTCTTGATTACGTGACCGAGCCGGAGCCGAACTGCGTCGTGGTTCGCCGAGACCCCGAAAGCCCGCCACCCATTCCTATTAAGAAATCTATCCACGCCGAGGGACGTCGGCGTTATGACTGACATACCGCGACTCATTAAGAGCGGAGGCACGCGGCGAATTGAGACCGAGCAGATGCGCTCGCCGCGCTTTGAGCAGAAGGACGCCTCATTGTGTGTCTCCCTTACAAAAAGATGTTTTTTTTTTCTGTTCTTCCCATCCAAATACCCGTCCGAATGGATTTCCGATTCTCCCAGTCGGCCTCATTAGCAAATGAGTCGACTGAGGACGGCCACGTCCTTCAATTCTTATGTGCACAAAAGCCGTCCTCCCATCTTGCCGGCTGTCTGCGGTCGCCGCATTTATGCCGCCGCCGGATTCTAGCGTGTTCCAATGAGTGAAAGAACCCAATTAGAGGACATTCAGTCCCTCTACTGAGGGCAATTTTCAGGCCAGGTCGTTGCTACTATCACAAATCTTAATTGCAGTCTCCCCAATAGTATCCATAGTTGCAGCTTAATTATTTATAATAGGGATGTCCC